>NW_026638325.1:112500-371300 GCF_028554395.1 Pezoporus wallicus | reverse complement strand
AAATGAGGCACTCAGCCAATAACAGCGCCCCAAAACCACTCGGGGGGGGGGAACATACCCACGGGGGGGGGGGGGGGGGGCAGACAACGCAATGGGGACCCCCCAAACCCTCCAATCACTGCTCCCCGTCCAGCTCTACCAGTGCCTAATTTGGGGGGGGTTAAAGGGAATCCCCCCCAACCGACGGCTGTGCCCCCCCCCCCCAATGCCCGGATGAAGAGGGGGGAACCCCAGCACCCCCTTGGCCTCCCATTTGGGGGGGCCGGGCCGGTTTTGGGGCGGCCCCGCAGGGGTTAAATGCCACATTGGCAGCGCTGGGCGGGTGCGGCAGCCCCGCACTGGAACCAGTCGGGCCGGGGCGCTGGGAATGGGGGGGGGGGGAACGGAACGGGACGGGGTGGGGTGGGGTGTGGGGGGGGGACCGCTCCCTCGGGGTGTGTGTGTGGGGGGGGGGGGACGGAGCACAACGGGGGCAATTTGGGGGGGTTCCGTCCCCAAAAACTTTTGTACCCAGATGGGGGGGGGGAGAGGGAAGCGGCTGCGAGGGGGTTGTCTGCTCCCACCCCCCACCCCCCACCCCTATGGGGTGCTCAGCCCCACATCTGCCCCCCCCCAATGGGTGCAGGCCCCAAAATGGGGTCCAACCACCCCACCCCAATTGGGGGTGCCTCTAAACGGGCTCCTCCCCCCCTCCAAACCACCCCCCCCCCAATGGGGTTCCCCATCCCACCCCCCCCCAACACCGAGGTCCCCCAAACCGCGGTGTCCGGGTCCGTGTCACCATGGGGGGGCCCCCCAAAACGGGGGTGACCCCGGGTGTGGGACTTCCCCCATCACCCCCCACCCCCCCCGAACCCCCCTCCCGTCCCCGGTGTCCCCCCCCGTCCCCGTACCGCGGCGGGCGGACGGCGGCCAGGCGAAGGGCGGCAGGGCCCCGCAGCGCGGCCCGTACCCCGCCTTGCGCAGCGCGCAGGCCCCGCGGTTCGTCACGTCGTGCAGCCGCCGCGGCCCCGCCAGCGCCTCCAGGCAGTCGAACATGGCGGCGGGCGGCGGGCACCGAGCCACCGGCCCCGGCAACAACGGCAGCGGCCGCCGACACCGAGCCGGCCCCGGCCCCGAACCCCGGCCCCTGCGGGTGCGGCCCCGGCCCCGGCCCAGCCACCGGCACGGGGCGGGGCTTGTGGTGACGGGGCGGGGTTTACGGAGGGGAGGGGCTTGAGGAGGGGCGGGGCCTGGCGGGAGCACGCGGTGTCACCGCGCGGGCACGCGCAGCCCAGGTCACGCCGCGTCACACGCGCTGAGCGGTGTCGTGACGCACAGACGGTGTGACGTCACACATCGTGTCACACACGGTGTCACACATGGACAGTGTCAAACATGGATAGTGTCACACATGCACAGTGTCATACATGAACAGTGTCACACATGCACAGTGTCACACATGCACAGTGTCATACATGAACAGTGTCACACATGCACAGTGTCACGCACACACAGTGTCACGCACACACAGTGTCACACATGGACAGTGTCACACATGCACAGTGTCATACATGCACAGTGTCACACATGGACAGTGTCACACATGGACAGTGTCAAACACACACAGTGTCACGCACACACAGTGTCACACATGGACAGTGTCACACATGCACAGTGTCATACATGAACAGTGTCACACATGGACAGTGTCACACATGGACAGTGTCAAACACACACAGTGTCACACACACACAGTGTCACACATGCACACACACACAGTGTGTCACACATGGACAGTGTCACACATGCACAGCGTCATACATGAACAGTGTCACACATGGACAGTGTCACACATGGACAGTGTCAAACACACACAGTGTCACACACACACAGTGTCACACATGCATAGTGTTACATATGGAGGGTGTCACACATGGACAGTGTCACACATGGACAGTGTCACACATCGACAGTGTCACACATGGACAGTGTCACACATCGACAGTGTTACATATGGAGGATATCACACACGGACAGTGTCACACACACAGTGTCACGCATGGACAGTGTTACATATGGAGGGTATCACACACGGACAGTGTCACACATGGACAATGTCACACATGCATAGTGTTACATATGGAGGGTGTCACATGGGCAGTGTCACGCATAGTGTCACACATGGACAGTGTCACGCACAGAGTCACACATGCATAGTGTTACATATGGAGGGTGTCACACATGGACAGTGAAACACACACACAGTGTCACACACAGTGTCACACATGGACAGTGTCACACACACACAGTGTCACGCACAGACAGTGTCACGCATGCATAGTGTTACATATGGATGGTGTCACACATGGACAGTGGCACACATGGACAATGTCACACACAGTGTCACACATGGACAGTGTCACACATAGACAGTGTCACGCACAGACAGTGTCACGCATGCATAGTGTTACATATGGATGGTGTCACACATGGACAGTGGCACACATGGACAATGTCACACACAGTGTCACACATGGACAGTGTCACACATGGACAGTGTCACACATAGACAGTGTCACGCACAGACAGTGTCACGCATGCATAGTGTTACATATGGAGGGTGTCACACATGGACGGTGTCACACATGGACAGTGTCACACATGGAAAATGTCACACACACAGTGTCACACATGGACAGTGTCACACACGGACAGTGTCACACATGGACAGAGTCACACATGCATAGTGTTACATATAGACAATTTCACACACATAGTGTCATACACATATAGCGTCACACATGGACAGTGTCACACATGGACAGTGTCACACGTGGACAGTGTCACACACATATAGTGTCACACGTGGACAGTGTCACACACGAACAGTGTCACACATGCATAGTGTCACACATGGACAGTGTCACACATGCACAGTGCCACACATGGACAGTGCCACACACACGGTGTCACACATGCACAGTGTCACACATGGACAGTGACACACATGGACAGTGCCACACACACGGTGTCACACATGCACAGTGTCACACATGGACAGTGACACACATGGACAGTGCCACACACACGGTGTCACACATGCACAGTGTCACACATGGACAGTGACACACATGGACAGTGCCACACACGGAGTCACACATGCAGTGTCACACACGGTGTCACACATGCACAGTGTCACACACGGACAGTGCCACACACGGTGTCACACATGGACAGTGTCACACATGGACAGCGCCACACACGGTGTCACACATGCACAGTGTCACACACGGTGTCACACATGCACAGTGTCACACATGGTGTCACACATGGACAGTGTCACACATGCACAGTGCCACACACGGTGTCACACATGCACAGTGTCACACATGCACAGTGCCACACACGGTGTCACACATGCACAGTGTCACACATGCACAGTGCCACACATGGTGTCACACATGCACAGTGCCACACATGCACAGTGCCACACACGGTGTCACACATGCCCAGTGTTACACGCACAGCTGCATGTCTGTGATCACACACGCCTGTGCCCGGCCCTACCGCGCCCCATGGCGTGTCCCCATGTGCGCAGGCGTGTGCAGGCGTGTGCAGCGTGCAAGGGCCATGCCAGCAACACCCGCCCGGCTGCATTCCTGCCCCTCCTACCCCCCGGGGGGGGGCCCTGCACGGGGAGGGGCCTCCTCTGCACGGCATTACACGGTGTTGCACGGTCTTACATGGTCTTGCACGGTGTTGCATGTCACTGCATGACATTGCATCATGGGGGTGCATGCCCTTGCAGGGCATTACACAGAGCTGCACAGCCTTGCACGCATGACATTCCGGGGTGTCACATGCAGGATGACGCTGGCACTGACACGGAACGGGCATGGGTGGACATGGAACGAGCATGGAACAGACATAGAAAGGACATGCAGCAGACATGGAAATGAACATGGAATGGACACAGGATAGGAGATGGACTTGGTGTGGACATGGAATGGCCATGGGACAAATACGGGATGGACATGGAACAGACAAGGAACAGACACACAATGGACATGGAACAGACACAGAACAGTAATGGAACGGACATGCAATGGACATGGCTTGGACATGGCACTGGCATGACATAGACATGGCATGGACACAGCAAGAACCTCTCACGGACATGGCTCAGCCACAACACCAACCAGGGGCGGGGATGGAGCCCATGGCGTGTCCATAGTGACACGCTTGCACACGCACACAGCAGCCCCCACTGACACACGCTAAGGGGGCCACACATGTCACCCCTGAGCCCACGCACAGCCGGCCGAGACACACGTGTGTGCTACACGCATTGTGCCCTAAACACACACACATGTACACACATGTACACACATGTAGACGCAACCCCTTGGGCACCCCAAAGCCCCCCCTAAAGTCCTCTGACCCCCCCGTGTCACCCCCACCAATCCCTCCCCCCTTTGTCCCCGGTGTCCTCCGTGTCCCCCCACGACCCCGCACCCATGGGTGCTGCCACGTGCGCTGCCCCCCCCCCCGCGCCTCCCCACAGCTCAGCGGCTTTGGGCCGTTAATCCCCCGAGGTTGGGGGGGGGGGGGGGGGGGGGGGGGGGGCACGAGAAGGAGGGGGGGGGGCGGTGCCACCATGGGGCTGGGCTGGCCGGGCCCCCGGCCCCACCGCTGCGGGGGGCCCCCCCCTGCCTGCTGCTGCCCCCCCCCTGCCTGCTGCTGCCCCCCCCCGGGGCCTCCCCCCTGCTGCCCGCTCTGCTGCCCCCCCCCTTGCTGCTGCCCCCCTCCCTGTCACCATCCCTTGTGCCGCCCCCCCCAAACCTGCCCCCAGTGTCACCCCCCGCTCTGCCACACCCCCCCCACTTGCCCCCAGTGTCACCCCCTGCCCTGTCACCCCCCCCAAACCTGCCCCCAGTGTCACCCCTCGTCCTGTCACACCCCCCTCACCTGCCCCCAGTGTCACCCCTCGTCCTGTCACACCCCCCTCACCTGCCCCCAGTGTCACCCCCCACCCTGCTGTCCCCCTCCCTGCCACCCCCCACCCTGCTGCCCCCCTCCCTGTCACCCCACTCCGTGCTGCCCCCCCCCTCGGTGCTGCCTCCCCTCCTGTCGCCCCCGGCTGAGCATCAAGTGAGGCTCCCCCCCCCCCCCGGCATCTGCGGTGAGTATGGGGGTAACACCCCCCCCACCACGGGGAAACTGAGGCACGGGCAGGGCTGGACCCCCCAAACCCCGGGTATTTGCACTTGGGGGGGGAGTGAACAAGAGTGGAGCATTTGCAGTGGGGTACGGGGGGGGTATTTGAATTGGGAGGGCACAAGGAGGGGGTATTTGCACGGGGGGGGGCACAAGGGGGTATTTGCAGGGGGGCAGAAGTGGGGTGATTCCATGGGGTGGTCACAAGGGGGAGTATTGGTACGGGGGGGGGGAACGGACCCTGCCGAGCCCACCCGAGTCCTTCCGAGATCAGACGAATACTGTCGAACCCAGCCGAGTCCTGCCGAGCAGAGGCCCAGCCCGATCCAGCCGAGTCCCGCCGAGCGGAGCCGAAAACTGCCGAACGCAGCCGAGCGCCCCCGAGTTCTGCCGAGCCCAGCGGAACAAACCCGAGCCTCTCCGAGCTCTGCCGAGCCCAGCCGAGCGGACCCGAGCCTCTCCGAACCTCGCCGAGTGCTCTCGGGCGCTGCCTAGCGGCACCAGGCGGACCCGAGCTTTGCCGAGCGGTTCCGAAGGGTCCGGAGCTCTGCGGCGGGCGGATGGACCCGGGACCAGGCTCTCGGAACCCACAGAACCCCATGGAGGGTCCTATAGGTACCACTGACCCATAGACACCCCACAGACCCCCACTGGAGGGTCCTATAGGTACCACTGACCCATAGACACCCCACAGACCCCCACTGGAGGGTCCTATAGGTACCACTGACCCATAGACACCCCACAGACCCCCACTGGAGGGTCCTATAGGTACCACTGACCCATAGACACCCCACAGATCCCCACTGGAGGGTCCTATAGGTACCACTGACCCATAGACACCCCACAGACACCCACTGGAGGGTCCTATAGGTACCACTGACCCATAGACACCCCACAGACCCCCACTGGAGGGTCCTATAGGTACCACTGACCCATAGATACCCCACAGATCCCCACTGGAGGGTCCTATAGGTACCACTGACTCATAGACACCCCACAGACCCCCACTGGAGGGTCCTATAGGTACCACTGACCCACAGACACCACGCAGACACCCCGCAGACACCCCACAAGGGACCCTATAGGCACCTCAGCCCTGAAAGAGCCAATAGGGGCAGTCTGATGTTCCCTGCTAGTAAAGGCTTCTATAGATCTGTATGTAAAGATACGGATGTGTATAAAGAGAACATCTAAATGTTGTTTAAGCTGCATTTAAGCACGGGATTGCCCAGGCCCCCATAGGCAGGAGGTTTTACAGCAGAACAAAACGAAAAGCTCCTGGGTAAAGGAAGGAAAGGGCTGGGATGGGGAAGGCTTTCGGGACGCGGAAGCTGGATTCCTGCTGTTCTGTATCCGCAGGATGAGGAGCAGAGGGCGCCAGGAGCTCGGGAATGCAGGTGAACGGCGTCTGCCTCAATGCGGCCCTTCCGCAGCTTGGTTTTGCCGTGGGAGAAGCAAGAAGGAATCCACAGGGATCCATAGGGATCGCCTGCACAGTGGCGAGAGTCCATCCTCTGAAATGCCTCAAGCAAGGAAAGGGGAGGATGGCAGAAAGATGGGAAAAGCTGAATAAAAGCATCCCCCTTCTCCAGCACGGAATTCCTGGGGTTTGAGGTCTCTGGCTCTGGCTGTATTTATGGCTCCCAAATTCCTGTCCTAGGAATGGGAAACAGCACGATCCCTTCCTCTATTCCAGCACCCTTCCCGTATCCCACAACCCAGAAGCTGCTCCCACCTTTATTCAGCCAAATTACCCTCTTCCCCTGTCCCACAGCAGAACGTTACCCTGGAAAGCACAGGGAAAAGCATTCCCTGCTGCAGAAATCCCTCCTCCTGCAGCTGTGGGATGGGAAGCCCGGAATTCCATGCTTCAGGAAACAAACCCCACACCTGCATCCGGGCATTGGACCAAGGTGCTGCAGTTGGGGTTTCTCTCCATGGAGACAACCAGCCCTCCTCCTAAGCTGATGGAGAGAGGCTGGAGTTGTCACATCCCGGTGCTGGCTTTCCTTTAGGTCAGGTGAATTGCTGTCCAGAGGCATTTCTCTTCCCCATTGACTTCCCATTGAGAAAGCTACACCAGTAGTACATCACTCTATGTCAGTACATCAGTAGTACATCTGTAGTACATCACTACATCAGAGTACGTACTCTACATCAATAGTACATCAGTAGTACATCGGTACATCAGAGTACATCACTCTACATCAGTAGTACATGACTACATCAGTACATCAGAGTACATACTCTACATCAGTAGTACATCAGTAATACATCAGTAGTACACCTGTAGTACACCACTACATCAGTAGTACATCAGAGTACATCACTCTACATCAGTAGTGCACCAGTAGCGCACCAGCAGCGCACCAGCAGCGCATCACTCTCCATCAGTAGAGCATCACTCTCCATCAGTACATCACTAGTACCTCAGGAGTACATGGCTCTACACCAGCAGTACACCAGGTTGCTTTCCAGAGCTCCACAACGTGCCCTTTCAGCACAAGCCTTGCCCATAAAAGTGGCTCATCCCCACTTACTGATGTTCGCATCCTGTGCCGCTCAAACCCAGTCTAAGAGAGAGCAGGGTCCTCAACCAGGATGCTCTTTGGCGCTGAGGTCTCCAACGCATGGGTTGTGCCAATGGGATGAGGTTCAAGAAGGCAAAGTGCCACGTCCTGCACTTGGAACACAACAACCCCCTGCAACGCTCCAGGCTTGGGGAAGAGCGGCTGGAAACTGCTCCTGGGAAAGGACCTGCATCGATGGAGCTGAACATGAGCAGTCAAGGGGCTGGTGCAGGGCCAGGAGCACAAGGGGATGGGGAAGGGCTGAGGGACCTGGGCGGTTCGGTCTGGAGAAGAGGTTGGTCTTTGCCAACCTGGTTGAGGCCATGATTCTACTTCTCATGCACAATGTTTGTGCTGGAGCCGGGGGCATCTGATTGCTTCGGGGAGGCTTGTTCCTTGGCCATAAGGAGGGGAGGGGCAGCCTGGTCTCCTTTAATGGTTTCATGGGGTCTCCTTTAATGGTCTCCATTAGAACTTGGGGCCGTGATAGCAGGGTCTTGGTTCTATGTCCCATGTTAAGGGGATGAAGCATCACCTGAGCCCTTCCTTCCAAGGAAACCTCGCACCAGCAGTTTTGCACCAATTTATTAGCAATGTCCCAAGAAAATACAAAACCCTATTTACAAGGAGCTCACCGGACACAAGGAGCAGGGGACACGGAGCCCAGAGGGGGCAGAGCGCAGGTAAAGGACATCCACAGGAGGAAGAGAAGCAGCCCTGCACCTCCCCTGCATGGATGGGCGATGAACCCAGAGGAACGTGCCCATAAGCTACATCCCACCCCTAATCCTGTGTTACTCATCCTCATGAGGACTTCCACCTCCCTGAGCATGTTCCTCACTGCTCAGCCCAAGGGCTTTTGGAGGAAGTGGCTTGGATGGAGGCAAGAGAAGAGGGCCCAGGACGCATGCATGGAGGGGCAGGAGCCATCCCCATTGGAGTGGCTTGAGCTGGAGCAGGTTCCATGCAAGCTTTTCCCACACCAGAGCACAAAGCCAGGACGAAGCAGCAGCGAAATCCCTCCACAGCAGAAGGAAAGAGCCAGAGCTCCAGAGATCAGCTCCGTGTTCTCCTCCCCAGGGCCAGGCTGAGGGGTCCCAGCACACAGATGGGGGCTGCAGGGCTCTGGGCTGCGTTGTCCTCCAGAGGAGGAGCTTTGGGACTGTGTCAGAGGCAGAACTCATCACATGGCTCCATTCTCCCTCCTCGAGAGCTGGAAAGCAGAAATACCCAAAGGCCTTCTGCTCACATGCGTGAGCATGTGCATGTGAGCACACGGCGGCCACAATCTGCTATTTCAGAGGTGCCTGCGTGGATCTGAGCCAGGAAATTCCCACTTCCAACTCCTATTCCATCAGCTTTTTGGTGCTTCCCATGCTGCCCCCTCTCCCAGTTCTGCCTGCTCAGAAATCCAATGTGTGCCTTTCTCTGCAGAGATCAGTGCGTCATGAAATCAATGCAATGCAATGCAATGCCAAATCAGTGCAATGCAATGCCAAATCAGTGCAATCCCATTCAAATTCAGTGCAATGCAATGCCAAATCAGTGCAATGCAATGTCAAATCAGTGCAATGCCATGTCAAATCAGTGCAATGCCAAATCAATGCAATGCAATGCCAAATCAGTGCAATGCAATGCCAAATCAGTGCAATGCCATGCCAAATCAGTGCAATGCCATGCCAAATCAGTGCAATCCCATTCAAAATCAGTGCAATCCCATTCAAATTCAGTGCAATCCCATTCAAATTCAGTGCAATCCCATTCAAATTCAGTGCAATCCCATTCAAAATCAGTGCAATGCCATTCAAAATCAGTGCAATGCAATCCAAAATCAGTGCAATGCAATGCCAAATCAGTGTAATGCAAAGAAAAATCAGTGCAATGCCAAATCAATGCAATGCAATGCCAAATCAGTGCAATGCAATGCAAAAATCAGTGCAATGCAAAATCAGTGCACAGCAATGCAAAATCAATGCAATGCCATTCAAAATCAGTGCAGTGCAATGCAAAATCAGTGCAATGCTATGCAAAAATCAGTGCAATGCCATTCAAAATCAATGCAATGCAAAATCAGTGCAATGCCAAATCAATGCAGTGCCATTCAAAATCAATGAAATGCAATGCAAAATCAATGCAAAGCCATTCAAAACCAGCGCAATGCAATGCAAACTCAGTGCAATGCAATGCAAAAATCAGTGCAATGCCAGTCAAAATCAATGCCATGCCAAATCAGTGCAATGCCATGCCAAATCAGTGCAATGCCAGTCAAAATCAGTGCAATGCAAAATCAGTGCAATGCCATTCAAAATCAATGCAACACAAAATCAGTGCAATGCAACGCCAAATCAGTGCAATGCAATGCCAACTCAGTGCAATGCCACGCCAACTCAGTGCAATGCCAAATCAAAGCCATGTAATGCCAAGTCAGTGCAATGCAACGCCGAATCAGCGCACTGCAATGCAAAGGAGTCTCCTTTCTCCCTGAAACCACTTGGGATTTGGGTTCCTTGGTGCTCTGGGGAGGAAGCCACAGGGGAAGGTGTCTCCTGTGCCCCCCCCCCCGCATGAGCAGGGCCATGGGGGTGAAGCAGCTCCCTGCATGCAGTAACTTTCCGGTGCCCAGAGCACGTGTGGCCGCAGGATCCAACATGTGAAGGGGAGCAGCCGGGGCAGGGGAACGTGCGGGATGGAGCGTTGGGGCTCAGCCCGTCCCCCAGCGCGCTGGAGGCAGCTCCGTGACGCACTTGCCATTCCCGGGGCGATGGGAGATAGGGCTCCTATCAGCAGCAGGGATCGCGTCTCGAACGGGAGCGAGAGGCTGCTTATCTGCAGGGTTAGACATTAGCCAGCTGAGCCCCCAAAGAGGGGAATGCGAGCAAGGGCAAGGTGGAAAGTTACCACCAGTGTCCTCGCTGACATCCCTGCCTGGGATAGGAGACCTGGGAAAGGGCCAGGGCAGGAGGGAGAGGCATCCGTGGGGTTTGGTTTGGGGCAGCAGGAATTCACCTCGGTCTGGGGGGTTGTGACCGTTTAAGCGCATTGATCTCACGCTACCAAGGTGGGTCGGGAAGGGTCAGATCCTTATGGGGGGTGTCAGGATGCGGCCTCTCGTTCCCCGCATTGGGATCTGCGGGCTCTGAACATCAGCTTCTCCCATCGCTGCCAATAATCCTCCCATGGGATCCCACCTCTCCCAGGTTCCTCCGGGGGGACTGACATCCCTGTTCCATTGAGTGCGAGGCAAATCCACACCGTTTAACATCCCCTCATCCCACCCGGGGAAGGAAGGACAGAGCAGTCCCAGCCCCACAGCAAAGGACACACAAGAATTCCTTCTTTGGGGAATGAGGGATGTCCCCGAAGAGACCACACGTCCTGAGCAGCAGGTTCCCTTGTGCCTGGGGGACTGCTTGCTGGGGCATCCATAGGTGATCCCATGCTCTGCATTCCTCAAAGCAGGCACTATCAGGAATCTGATGCAGGAGAGAAAGGATTCCCCGAGCCCTTCCCCTTCGTTCAGCTGCTTTTCCTAGCAAAATTCCCTGCTCCTTAATGCTCCATTCCCTTTGCAGAGCTGCTCTGCAGCCCCAGAGGTGCAGGACTCAGACACAGCCCCTGTGGAGAAGAAGATCATGGTCTCATGCCTCTGGTCTGGCTCGAGCTCAGGAGGATGAAGGGAGCAGAAGACACAGAACACTTAAGCCCCGCTTTGCTTTCTGGCTCACAAAGACCTAACAGCGTATGTACAAGCGGCAGGGGCACCGCAGGGGCTTTGCTCAGCTGCACGGATGGAGCTGGGGCCACAAAGGGTGGATTTGGTTTCGTTCGGTTGCATTTAACCCCTTCTGCTTGGGATCAAACGCTCGCATCTTGGCAGCCGAGGCGCTGCTTGGCTGCGCTCACTCCTGGCTGGAGCCAAAGAACTGGAGGAAGAAGGAGAAGATGTAGATGATGTCCAGGTAGATGTTGAGGGCTCCGAAGATGTATTCCTCGGGGCTGAGCGAGTACCGGCGGTTCCCCATCAGCATCTGGGTATCGAATGCCAGGAACTGGGAGGAGAAGGGGGAAGAAAGGCAGTGTGGTTACAAGGTTTGGCACAGGGAGGTGAGAGCACAGAGGACTTCCCCCAGGGGAAAACGCAGCCACCTCTTACGGGCTGCAGGTGCAGTTTAAAGGCTCCGGACAAGGCACTGAACAAGCTGCGACTTTCCCCTTCCTTCGTTTCTTAACACTCGAAGCCAGAGCCCAATTGTCCCTCCAGACCCTCTCCTTCACGCTTCACCCATCCCAAACGTGCCCCAGGATGGGTTCCGGAATGGTCCTCCCTGTTCCTATGACTTGTTATCCTCGACTTCCTCACTTCAGAAGCTGCCACACAACGAGGTGGCCTGGCCCCAACACAGCACCACCAGGACAATCAGAGCACGGAACCCCACATCCCAAGGGGATTTAACACCAACCAAGTCCTTGGCGCACTGAAACCAGCACAGTGGGAACAGGGGCTCAAAGCCTCGCACCTCGTGGCATCGCTTCAAGCCCAGCATCTTCTCCCATCTCCCCTTCGCTCAGCAGCGAACACCTTGGCAGAGCTCTCCATGGCCTGGGGTCAAGCAGCACCTCTGCCCTCCCCAGCCATAAATCACAACTGCTCCCTCCAGACACCATCAGGCTGGGCTGAAGGTTCCTTGCCAGGTTCTGACTGAAGTTTATGGGGTAATTAGGTGATGTTGAGCCCACTTGTACTTTATGGAGCAGTCCCGGGCCGTGAATCACGGCAGGAGCAGCCGAGCTCCCTTGCCATGACTTTTATAGCTAATAAATGCAATTGCTCAACCCGCTCTTATTCACCACGTGCCCAGTGGGCACCGCCTTGGAGCCCAAGGCAGCCTCCTCCTGACCCCCCCCCTCCCCACCTCCAGGTAACACCGAGCATCTTCCCAGACACCTCCCATGGCTGCCTGCGAGCACGGCACTGCCGGGACTTGCTCTGGGAAGACACAGGAGGGAGCAACGGGGAGCGATGAGGAGCAATGGAGCCTGTTCAGCGTTCCTTGAAGGAGCTGCCTGGCTTCAGGGCTTTCCCTGCCTGCAGTGAACCTGAAACCCAAACCACGGCCTCCCGCTGCCTTCCTGCTGCTCCAGCTCATCCCCAGTCCTTGCCTTGCTCCCGCTGCACCGCCTCCAATGGACGCTGCATCCCGCATCCCGGCTCCCACTGCTTGGTCCCGGCTCTCCCCTCTCCTTTTTTACCCTGGCTCTGTGGTGTTCCCTGCTCTTCACACCTTGCGTTGCGCACGGAGCATGGGCTTGCCGACGGCACCACGCTCTGCACCGCGCGCCGTCACGTACACCAGCACCTCGGCACGGGGCTGAGGTCACTGCAATTACTCCTGAGCTCTGCAATCCCAACCCTTCCCTCTTCCCCTTGCAGGCTAACAGCACGCCATCCTGCTGCTTCCCCTGCCAGCGCATTCTGGGGAGCAGCACCCACTTACCATAGTGAAGATAATGGCACCGAGCAGAGCGTAGATCGCATGGAGCCAAGGGACCTAGAGGCAAGGAATCCATCAGTCAGTGCCTGAGGGGGGGGGAACCACTCCATGAGGATGTGTGCAGGGGAGGGCTGGGTTCTAACGGGGAGGATCCAAGGGAGGGAAAGGGCTCTGGTACCCCGAATGGACTCGCATCACTTGCACGCTCCCTACGGTGGATGCTCCCATGGCAAAGCACACGTCACCGTGCCTCAGTTTCCCCCCTCACTACGGCCTTGGTGCCCATTCGGGTTTCCCACATGTCCCTATGGGAAACTCCTGGTGCTATCCTGATGGAAACGCCTTCTGCGGCAGCTCCCCAGGGTGTCCGTTACCCCGACAAGGCTGACCCCATCGGGAGCAACACGGAACGCTTGCAAGAGCCAGAGCCAGCTTCAAGGTCCGGCAGGGAAGGCACCGGGATGAGGAGCACGGCTCCCGCTGCGGCACACAGCGGCGCTGATGGAGGAGGAGCTGATTCAACCCCAGCTCGCACCCTGCTCCTCAGAGACAAGCTCATTACAGCCCTGCCCCGAGCTATGCTTATCTTGACACCGCAAGATAAAGAGCAGTTGTCTCAGCAGCTTAATGGCTGGGAGCTGCTGCACCCGCACGTTTGTGCAGGGCGAGAGGTGCATCTCCAACAGAGACAACCAGAACCCGAGCTCCTCAGCCTGGATAAACCCAGGTCCTTTGTGCAGGGTGAGAGGTGCATCTCCAACAGAGACAACCAGAACCTGAGCTCCTCAGCCTGGATAAACCCAGGTCCTTTGTGCAGGGTGAGAGGTGCATCTCCAACAGAGACAACCAGAACCCGAGCTCCCCAGCCTGGATAAACCCAGGTCCATCAGCAGAGCGACCACAGGGGCAAGCACCAGGGAGTGCCTGCGCAGGTCTGGTCCTCAAAGCGTGACTCAGGTGCCTGGACAAAGCCAAGTGAGAGGGCAGGGATTTGGAGGTGATTGAAAGGCTGCTTGTGATGGAGGCTGGCGGTGACTGGTGGTGGCTGCACAGCCCCGCACACCTTCCTTCTTTCACCGCCGTCTCCAGGTGACAGCTCACACAACGGGATGCTCCCGGATGGAGACCAGACACCCCGTCCTGGCACGGCAAAGCCTCTGTCAGGTGTGGTCACAACCAGGTCCCAATGCAACGCAATGGGGTCACAAGCACAGCCAATGCCAGCACTGACCGGAGAGGCCACAGGAAGGGGATGGACCCATGTAAGAGCAGTGGAAGAGCATCAAGGGGGTCACTCTTCACCAGGACCCATCATCACCCTCAGAGCTGCTCATCCATGAGCTTGTGTGGGGTGAACGCAGCCAGGTGTGGACAGACAGAAGGACACCCCACGGCTCTTGTCCTGCCCTGAATGCAGAGCAAGAGCCCTCCATGGGGCAGGGCAATGCTTTAACGTGCTCATTGCACTGCTGTTACTGGAGGGGAAACTGAGGCACCGGGATGGGATGTGCCATGGGGTCACTACGCAGCTCCAGGACAAAAGCCCCAGCCCAGGGCTGTCCTACAACCTGACAACAACAGCCTGTTCCTTCTGCACTGGGACCCCCCTCTCCATCCAGGCTCTGCTTTAGGCAGCTCAGCTCCAGCCTCGCACCAGGATGGTGGCACTGGGAGGGGGGGAGATGGAGGGCAGAGCTCGTTACTCACATATTGGTAGGGCAGTATCACGGCCAGGATAATGCCACCGAAGAAGAGGACCATGAGCATCACGAAGAGCACCCCCTGGTAGGAGGTGAAGTCAAACTGCGGGGGTGAAGAGCAGCACGTTAGAGAGGGGCAGAGAGATGAAATGGGGCAGTTGAGGGGACCCCCCCCCCAGGGCCATAGGGAGGGATCTCCAGCAGCAAATCCCTCCTGTTTCACCTGCACCTACAGCCTAACACCAGCCTGGAGGAGAGAAGCTGCGTGGAGAGCTCAGTGGCTGAAGGGGGCTATAAGGATGCTGGAGAGGGACCTGCAGCAGGGGCTGGAGCGATGGGACAAGGGGTGATGGGTTGGGTGGGTTGGAACTGGATGATCTTGAGGTCCCTTCAACCCAAGCCATGCTGTGATTCTATGGCACACCGAGCCAAACGCTTTCCATACCCCTTTTACTGCCACGGGCAAGGGCTCAGCACTCATCCCTTAGCTCAGCCCCAGAAGCCCATCATACACCTTCTGTACCCCACAGCCTAACCCCCCCATTCCAGCCCCACCTATACCCTGGCACATCCCTCACCCCTCACACTCCATAACCTCCACTTTCCACCCCAGCATCCCTCAGGTTGCTCCCGTATCCGGATCCCGACAGACCCCAGCACTGTGTGAGCTGCTGCTTCCCCCAGGGGCTGAGCAGCACAGCCTCACCTTGGTCTGGAAGCTGAAGACCACAACGGACAGACACACCAGGGCTGTGATCCCCAGGCACAGGAGGACGGACTTGGTGTTGTAGTAACTGCCGGATCAACAGGGACGTGGGCAAGGAGGGGTTACAACAGCAGCGCAGCAGAGATGTGCAAGGAAAGGGAATCCCAGGGGCACAAAGAGCACTGGCAGGGTCAACGTCCCCCCTTTAGTGTATGAAGGGATGAGCAGGGAACACCACAAAGAGAGTAGCGGGGTTTTCCTCCTGCTTTAAACAAGGAGGGTGGGCAGGGGGGCACGTCTGGAGCTCCGGAGCAGCAGGGATGGGGACGGGCTGTAAGCAGCTCCCTGTGCATGGACAGATGGAGAAAGGGGAGGATTCACACGGGGAGGGAATGAAAACAGGATGGCAAATATCACTGCAGCCCCATGGGAAAGCTGCAACCACCGTTACGCTTGGAAAAGGAGGGATTTGAATGGGGAGAGGCTTTTGGAGCTGGTCTGAGCGCCCGAGCACTGGTTTGGGTGCTCAGCCCTAGGAAAAGGCAGCCTCCATCACCCTCGTGGTGTGCTTCGCAAGCAGCATCGCTGGCACTTTCCCCCCTCGCTGCTGATGCTGTTGCTCTCTTTGTTCCAGCACGGATCCATCACCACCCCCTGGCTCATCTGCTGCATCACCGGGGCCCCACGTGAGCCGGGGCTGAGCCTGGCCCTGTTGTACCAGGGACAACGCAGGCACAAGGGAGCAAGGGGGCAGGAGCCCCGAATGTGCTGGAAAAGGCCTCCGTGTGCCACTGCAGCCCCATGTGCTAGAGTGGGAAAGGGGAGACCCCAGGGAACGTGGTGGCCTAGAGCCCATCCACGCAGGGTCTGCCTTGTCCTGGCTCTGCAGGGCTCAGCACAGCCGGAGCTGCGTGTGCCTCAGCTGTGACAGGGAAGGGGATGCCACCGCAGGGCTTGGCTTTAAGATCATTCCCAATAGGGAAGCTCAGGCTTTGGAAGAGCTCCAGGCAGCAGCACCCCATCTATTTCAGGCAGAGGGAAGGCTTTTGGGCAGGGCACAGGGCTGGAAGCATCCAGAGACCTGGGTTCAACCTACCTGGAGAGCATCCCAGTGAGATAGGCCATGGAGAGGGTCTGGGAGGGGAAAAGAACCACGTTACTGCTGCATTCTGGTCCCAGGGAGAGCCACGCAACAGAGGAGACGTTGCAGGTACAGAGATAAGGGCAGGGAAACCTCACACCCGCTCCAGAGGAGCAGTTTTCACGCAGTTCCTAATCCTGGGGTGATTGATGTCCATGGGGCAGGTTAAAATGAGGGCAGGCCACCTCCTCCATCCCTCCTTCCCAGGGTAACGGTTGGACTTGATCGTCTTAAAGGGCTTTTCCAACCCAGGTGATTCTATGATTCTACCCCTCTTGTACAGGATGCCAGCACCTACCCCACTTCCCAGCACTGGACAGCCCAGCTCAATCCCAGCTCCTGAGCCCAAGCGCAGGGCAAGGAGGGGATGAAATTCCTGCTGCTTTCTGCAGGAATCCATACGGATCGGCTCTCCCGCTTGGAGCCAGACTGGGGGCGAGGGCAGGGCAGACGTGGTCCACGCGTGCTACTTACAAAGATGCTCAAGAGGATGAGATTCCATGGGAAGTACCTCCTGCAAGGGAAGGAACTGGTCAGAGGAGCAGGGGTGGCACAACAGGAGGGGCTGGGGCAGGGGTGGTGCGAGGGGACAGTCATCCTGGTGGGGATCAGAGTGGGTTTGGGGCGCTCCTAGACCAAGAGACCATCACATCCCTGTGATAAGGGATGTCCCCGTGATAAGGGATGCCCCTGTGATAAGGGATGCCCCTGTGATAAGGGATGCCCCCGTGATAAGGGATGCCCCTGTGATAAGGGATGCCCCTGTGATAAGGGATGCCCCCGTGATAAGTGCTCTGCTCCATGGAGAGCAAAGAGCATCCTCTGCAGTAGGATGCAGAGGATTCAATGAGCATTCAGAGCCCCCCAGTGATGCAGTCTAAGTTGAGCTCTTCATGCCCTGCTGCAGCATCCCACGACTGCATCAGGCTGGAAACACAGCTCCCACCTCCGCCACTACAGCGGGACCAGGTCAGCCTGACCCTGCATCTCTAACACTGCTGGGGATGCTTGAAACAAGAGGGAAACCCATCCTTCGCTGTATGAAAGCCAAAAGGAAAAGGTTTTACCTGGGCCCGGAGCAGCAAGCGAGGATCAAGTAGGTCGCAAAGAAAACAGCGCTGCAAAGAGGAGGCAAAGAGGAGCTTAGGGAGGCAAAGCCAAGCGAGGAGCGTTAATGCAGGAGAGGAGTCTCCAGTAAGCGTCAGGGCTTTGCTGCGCTGTTTGGATTGCAAACACCGTGGCTGATGTTGGGTGGGAATCAAGTCGGTTATTACCTGTCACTGCAGGTGCTTCTGCAGCGCTGCAAAAGGCAGTCCCAAGGTGGGACCAACACAAACACCTCTGAATGGGCTTAGAGCGCTTCAGGTCCAGGGCAGGTGGAGCACCCAAGGTGTTCTCCTTGACACCTCATCAGTGCAGGCACTTCCTGGCTTGGGGGCATCAAGGCTGAGCCAAGATTCCCAGGGCTGATGAGAGCCACTTGCTAAGGGCTGTGTTAGGGGAGCTGGTCCCACGTTACTGCACCAGTGCTCAAGGAGGGGCTCAAAAGGAGAAGGGTTCACTAAGGTCAGGGGGTGCTTGAGCACAGGACCCCCCCAGCAGCTCAGGGAGGGGATCCTGCCCCTCTGCTCCCCTCTGTGAGATCCCACTTGCAGCACTGAGAAGGACTTGGAGGTGGTGGAGCAAGGCCAGAGGAGGCCATGAGGATGCTCAGGGGCTGGAGCAGCTCCCATAGGAGCCAGGCTGAGAACATTGGGGCTGGAGCAGAGAAGCTGCGTGGGGAGCTCAGAGCAGCTTCCAGTGCCTGAAGGGGGGGTACAAGGATGCTGGAGAGGGACCTGCATCAGGGACCGGGGCGATGGGACAGGGGGTGATGGGTTCAGACTGGAACAGGGGGAGTTCAGGTTGGAGATGAGGGAGTTCTTCCCTGTGAGGGTGCTGGGGCGCTGGGACGGGTTGAATGGAGAAGGTTTGGATGCTCCATCCCTTACAGTGTCCAGGGCCAGGTTGGAGCACCCTGCTCCAGTGGAAGGTGCCCCTGCCCGTGGCAGCAGGGGTTGGAGCTGGAGGAGCTTTAAGCTCCCTTCATCCCAACTCCTTCCCCGACTCCGGCAGCTCGCAGACCCCAGCCTCACTCCCCCAGGGCACAGGGGGTTATTCCTCTCTCAGAGCCCGGCCCAGCCCAGCGCTGCAGCGCACGGGCGATGCTCTCCCTGCTCCCGGTGTTTTTCCACAGGTTTATGGCACGGGGGGGAGAACCTGCTTTGAGCCAGCGCCCAGAGGGGGAAGCAGGTTCCGGGTGTGCCGATGGCTGCTCGATAGCCACTGGCTCCGCTCTGACCCAGGGAGGTGAGGGCAAACCCCATGGGCCGTGGTAAAGGCAGCAGAGATAAAGCTGAGCGCTGCTCTCCCACTGGGAAACCAGGAAAGCTGGAGCGGACGCGGCTGAGGGGTGGAAGGAAAGCACCCAGGGAGCAAGGAGAGCCCCTGTGGTTGGGCATCCCCAGGGCAAGCCCTGTGGCATCTCCTCTTGCTGGATTCCGTCGGCCCAGGAGGAGAACGCAACACCCACTTTAGGGTCAGAGGTGTCCATAGGGTTGGGATCTTTGTGCATGAGGGAGATGCAGCCCTGGGATGGAGACATGGGTGGAGGGCAGGGTCGTCTCACTGTGAGGTGAAGGGACAGACTAAAGTCCCTCAGTACAGAGCCTGGCCCAAGACAAGTTTGCTCCTTACTTGCAGCACTGGGTGCGGTGCTGGGGTCCTCAGCATAAGGACATGGAGCTGGTGGAGCAAGGCCAGAGGAGGCCATGAGGATGCTCAGGGGCTGGAGCAGCTCCCATAGGAGCCAGGCTGAAAACATTGGGGCTGGAGCAGAGAAGCTGCGTGGGGAGCTCAGAGCAGCTTCCAGTGCCTGAAGGGGGGTACAAGGATGCTGGAGAGGGACCTGCATCAGGGACTGGGGTGATGGGACAGGGGGTGATGGGTTCAGAGTGGAACAGGGGGAGTTCAGGTTGGAGATGAGGAAGTTCTTCCCTGTGAGGGTGCTGGGGCGCTGGGATGGGTTGAATGGAGAAGGTTTGGATGCTCCATCCCTGACAGTGCTCAAGGCCAGGTCGGACACAGGGGCTTGGAGCACCCTGTGGAAGGGGTTCCTGCCCATGGCAGGACATTGGAACTGGATGAGCTTTAAGGTCCCTTCATCCCAACCCATTCCATGGTCACGATCCTATGATTCTCTTGAAATACAGGAAGAGGCAAGAGATGAACTCAAAGGTGGAAGCGGAGCTCAGTCTGGTCTCCCTACAGGGTAACCCTGCTTCTCCCACCTAGCAAGTGGCCAAGGAGGAGCACACTGTTTCCCTTGAGGGCAAAGAGGCGTGCTGGAGCCTGCTCCCTTCCATTGCTGCCATCCTGGGTCTCTTCTCAGTTATGTAAGTGGTGTCTCATCTCCGGCTCTGGACACGCTTCACTCTTTGGGTGTGAACGCATTCAACCAAGCTCAGGCGATCCCATCCCTGATGCTTCCTGAGCAGCAGCAGCAGCAGCAGCAGCAGCACAAGAGGCACCCAGGAAACCAGCCCAATGCCCATAGGCCAGCACCACCTCCGAGCTGAGCGCCGGGACCACGCTTGACTCGGGAATAGCATCCTAAAGGGAACGGCTCCGCGATGAGACCCAATCCCACTCAAACACAGCCTGATGCCTCCAGACGCACACGCAGCCCCCTTCGCTGCCTGCACCCTCCTTCACTTCTCATGTATACCAAGGCGTGTGATGTAAAACCAGGCAATCTCCTTGCTTTCAAAGGGATAATCCCCAGATGAAGCCTCCAGGGTCTCAGAGCTGGGTTTCTGCCCCAGTTTGCTCTGCAGGACCCCCTCCCCTTCCTTTCTGGAAGCATCTCCCATGGCTCGCCCTCATTTCAGGGGGATTTTCCTCTCCTCGCCTCCGTTATCCATGAACCTCCCCAGCTGCCCCCCCTGCACACACACATCGGAGCAATTCTTCACATGCAAGACACATCCCCATCACCGCAGCCCCCTCCAGAACCGTTTGGAGCACACGTGGCCGTAGGAGAAGGCAGAGATACTCACTAGGAAGCCCAGTACCAGGCAGAGTGGGTCTGGATGTATCCCTTGACGGGCTCGCTGCAAGACAAGAGGGAACGGGTGCTGAGCAGGAAGCATCAGGAAAGCCAAGCCCTGCACCGGGTGCTGCTGAATTCAAGCTGGGATCACACACACCGGGGGGGGGGGAATGTGTATCCTGCAGGCAACGTGAGCCAAGGGGGGGATCTGCTCCTGCAGTGGGGGGTTACCCCATCCCCAAGCCCATCTGTGAGAGCTCCCCTAAGGAAGAGCCCAGCACTCGAGGCCTTTTGGCTGGGGAGAGCACCCAGGATACGCAGGACATAGGGAAAAGACCTCTTGGGGTCCCCCAGGTTTGGTTTCCCATTGGAACACACATGGCAAAGCCTCCAGACCACCCCCCCCAGGCAATGAGGAGCAGGTCACACACAGGACAGAGCACCCCAAGAGACCTACCAGAAGGTGAAGAAAGCCACGATAACCACAGTGACCAAGAGCTGGACCATCAGGATGGCGTAGACCTGCAATGAGAGGAAGCCCACGGGTGACCCATGGGCTCTCTGCTTCCCAGGCAGCCGGGTCCCTTCTGGTGGCCTGCTTCCATAGGGAGAAAAGTGGGATTCCAGCCCCTTACCTTCCGGATGAAGACCCTGCGCACGCTCCTGTCATCCCAGCTGAAGGTGGTGAGCATCTCCGTGTCCCCTGGGTACCCACCGCTGCCATAGCTGGGGCTCGTGCCTGGAGCAGAAGCCAGAGAGGTCAGGTCCCAGCTCCCAGCTCCCTCCCCAGCTGCAATAACGTGGCCCCAGGGAGTGCTTGGGAACCCCCACGTTCTTTGCTGGGATACCCCTGCTCCCACCTCATCCCCGCATCCCATTAGCACCATCGCTAGGGAAACCACGCTGTGCACGGTGAGGATGCGAGGGTTAACTCCTGCCTCTGGTGACACCGGATCTCCAGTGGGAATTCGAGAGCTCCTCTGGGATCCTTGCTCAGCTTGCACTGAATGTGAAAGCATCTCCCAGCGGAGCTGTGACTCAGCACCTCCCATGCTGAGGATTCCCCCCCTGCTGGCGCTCAGGCTCTGCCTGCATCTTGGGCCCTCACCTCAAGGAGCAGCTCCTTCCAACCGGCTTCTCCATCAGATCCATCCCTAAGGTCCCAGTTGCATGCAGGGAGCCAGTTAACAGCGAGCCCAAACAAGGGGGAAACAACACCAGTGACTGCCTGGGCCCGGATCATCACCCCACGCAACCCTATCGTGCTCTGCAATACAAGCTCCTGTTGCTGGAGGTGCCCTGCAGGTGGGGGGCAAGGAGGAAGGCTGGACCACAGAGCATCACTTTGCCTGAAGGGAGGTGGAAGGAAACCCTGGGACAGCTCTGCTGCTGGCTGAAGGCAGCAGTGAGGATGCTGCAGGGCAGGGGCTGCAAGAGAGACCCAAAGCAGCAGCTTCTCCCTGCTCAGATCAGAGGCTCAAATGAAATGAATTGGCCTTTTCCATCTGCTGAACCTCAGGCTCAAGAAACCCTAAAGCAAACACAGAGCCCTCCTCGGCTCAGTGCATCATCCCCCTGTGCTATTTGCTTCTCCTGCAAACATCCCCTTCAGTGTCAGCAGTGTCCTCCCCGCCTGGGTTCCTATAGAACACAGGCTTAGGCGAGTGCACCAGCTCCAAGTTCATGTTTGACAGATGCCTCCCCTCCTTCCCAAAGCTCTGTGATGCTCCCACCCTCCAGGCAGGAGGAGGAAGGACCCCCTCAGCCCCAGGGTGCAGGCTGCAGGCACCAGGAAACCCAAGGTCTTTGCTCAGTGATGCTCCCATCCTCCAGGCAGGAGGAGGAAGGACCCCCTCAGCCTCGGGATGCAGGCTGCAGGCACCAGGAAACCCAAGGTCTTTGCTCTGGTTTGGCCGTCCAAGTTGGTTGCTCTCATTGCAACAGCCTCATCATGCAGCAGGAAACAAAGCCCTTGTGCTCTTCATGTGCTTAATCCACCTCTTGTGCCTCCTTCTATGCCCCAGTGGAGATGAATCTCGGGCAGTGCATCCTCCCTTCATCACTGTGAGAGCTGTCACCACCACGCAGGGCTGAGAGCACCCCAGGGCCACATCCCCACGACACCTCAGTGCCTCCTTTGTCAGAGCCATCAAGGCATCTAAACACCGTATTAGACACCTAAGTGCCTCGGAGGAATGGAGGCTGCCCTCCTCCCATCACCTCCCATCTGGGGCCACAGCCAAGGCAGCAACGCAGCGTGCCCTGAGCTCCCAAAGCACACACCGGTTCTTTCCAGTTGCTCCCAGTCCCATACAAGCTGTCAGACACAGCCCCACGGCTTGTGTCCCTGCGGGCCCTGGCACAGGGGCTTGTAGCGTGGCCGAGGAAAGGGGGGAAGGACATGGAATCAGAGGAGAACCCCAGCAGGGATCAGGGAATCCTGCCAGGCTTGTCAGGGGGGGCACAAGAGGTGACACATCACCTAAACAGGCCCCTGGGGTGAGCCCAGATCCCAGCATCCTTAACCCATTTGGGCTTTACCCATCCTAACCCATCAGGAAGGAAGACCCAGAGCATTGCTGGAGCAAGCTGGGAGGTTCCTTATCCCCCTCTTTCTGCCTCCTGACAGCAAACAGGGATGAGAAGCCTGCGAAACCACCAGTGGGCAAGCGCACGTCCCTCAGAGGGGTCTCGCTCGCTCTGTCCCCTTCCCTAAGCATCTCCATCCGCACTGGATGGAGCAGGCAGGCAAAGCACAGCTGAGGAAGAGGATGGAGCAGGGATACTGGACTCAAGCGGCGTTAAACCCAGGCCCTCCAGCTCAAGCTGTGCTGACCAAGCACTCGGCCACCCCACCACCCCTTGCCCGCTTGCCGGCCGTGGCTCCTGCATCATCCCATTGGAGCTACCCAACCCTTCCCCTGCACAGGGCACAGGGGAGCCTTTGTCCCCGTGTCGCGACCAAGCAGGAGCTGCCGAGAGCACCCAGGGAAGAAAAGCTGTTTGTTTGCTGAGGAACCGGCCTCACACTGGAGCAATTGAGCCCTCGAGTGGAGCTGCTTCAGCCTCGGAGCAGCCGGACATCACCGATGGAGCACGCTGATCCTGCCAGCTCAGCGGCTTCTCTCAAAGCCGGGATGGAGCAAGAGATGGAGGGGAGGGGGGGGGAGAGAGCTGCTGCCTGCAGAGCCAGGAGTGTGGCTCCAAGCCCTGGGAGCAGGCTGGGAGAGGGGATTATTCCCACCCCAGCACTGGGAAGGAGCGCGGAGCGCTGGAGCTCAGTCCCACCTCAGTGTGGTCTTGTGGCTGGATGAAACTACCTGTAGATAGAGCCACACATGGCTTATAGCTGCAGCTCGAGGGTGAGCTCTACCATGGACCAGCCCAGGCACCGCATCCCTGCATCCCCGCATCCCCTCTTCTCTACAACGGGGAATCTCTGCACCCCTGAGTACAGACACACAGGGACTTACTGGGGTCCACGTAAGCCCAGCTGGGGTGCAACGGGACTGAGGGAGGAGGAGGGTAGGCACCCGCCTTCATCCCTTCTCCCGCTGTCGCCTCTTCGTAGCTCGGAGGTGCTGGTGGAGCCGAGGCATTTTCCTTCTTCTCCCCCTGCCCCTCGGAGCTGGGGGGTTTGTTATTCACCGAGAGCTGCACAGGAGGAAAAAGGGGGGGTCAGAGCATCAAACCAGCACAGGAACCGCTCTGCAATGGGGACCCAATGGGGCACGGATGGAGATCTGGGGGCACTCCACTAGAAGGACCCTCAGCAACTCAATGGACCCATCCTGCACCCCTAGGATGGAGCAGCTTAAGGTGTGATTGAGGGAAGAGATGGGGAAAAGAGGGGACATGTTAAAGGGGATGGAAAATACAAGCCCCCAGCTCTGAGGCAGACACAGCCTTGCCCTGGGTCCTCTTGGTGCCTCCAGCTCGTGTGTGATGCTGGGAAACATCCAGAGAATTCTCTGCTTTTCAGCCTCCTTCTGTCCCAATCTCCCCTTTAGTTGCTGGGTAGAACCCCCTGAACTCCTTCATCTCCATTCACAGCCCCCAGCAACTGCCCTGGTTTGGTGCCATCAGCGTCTCCTTCCGGAGGTGCAGCTGAGGGACCTTGGCACCCCTCAGACCATGTAACCCAAGCAAAGAGCATCCTCAAGGCTACCTGAGAACCTGCTTCTCCTTGGCAGCGCTACCCCTTTAACCTTCGAGATCTTTGTTAGACCTGAGCCTGTTTTCCACCCTTGCTGCCAAAGGGGGTGCCAGCTCAGTGTCAGCATCCCCATGGATCACAGGGATGTGGGGCTGGAACCAGGAGAAGCCCCAAATGAAGGCGGCAGACTGACCAGCACTGCAACAGGGGGCACAGTGCCTGTAAGAAGGGATGAAACCAAAGGTGTGCCAGGCACAGGGATATGCATCAGGCGAAGCTCCGATTGCATGGGGATAACGGTGCCACTTGTCTGCCAGCCCATAGGGACCATCTTCACCCCATCCTTCATTACATACCCTTGTGTACAGGGTGGACAGCATCATACAAGACCCCCCCGGCCCGGAGGTACCCAAGCAGATGCAGGAGGGATGGTGCTGCTGCATCCAAGCAGCCTCCAGCCACCGTTGCCAAGGCAACGATGCACTGTGCTGGATGCACACCCCCCCCCCCCTCCCTTGGGTTCAGAGCATCGATGAACCCCAAAACCAGAGCTCCCTGGACCAGGGATGAGGTGCTGAGGGCAAGTGCTCAGTGCTGGCTGCGGGGTGGGGGGGCACGGGTGGGAAACACGAGCACCCCATGAGCCCCCTGACATCGGGATGGTTGAACGGCCGCAGGTCCAGCAGCGGGAGCTGAGCTGCACACGCAGCACCAGGACAAGCAGCCCCCGGCCCCATAACAACACAGCCACCCCCGGCCACGGCACCGAGCTGGGCTCTGGTCCCCAGCTCCCCTCCCCACAGTGGTTTTATCCCTTTACCCCCTCCCTTCAACCCTCTTTCCCCCTCTCAACACGCAAGCAGGACCCATCCATCACCCAGCGCTGGCCTCCCACCTACCTTCCCCTGGGTCATGGCTCCTCACTGGTGATGCTGCGGGAGCAGCAAAAGGGCCGGGGCTGAGCTGGAGCCTCCTCGTCGGGTCCCTTGCACCCTTCTCCAGGGATGTCTCGGGGCTGCTGCAGCCGCCGCAGCCTCCGCAGCCTGCGCTGATGCCTTCCCCTTCTAGCAACATCCACGGAGGGAGGGACTGTACCATTCCCAGCCGGCAGCACAGGGGAAGCCGGGAGAGAAACGGCGAAAACGGGAGCGAGCGGCCGGCAGGAGCCAGGTGGAGGATGCAGGGACGCAGCGTGGGAAGCAGCAGGACAGGGGATGCTGGACTCGGGGCTGGGAGGGCAAAAGGGAAGGAGATGGGAAGGATGCTTGGCTGCAGCATCCCTGTGCTGCTGCATGGGCTGGGCACAGGACATGGGTTGTCCTGGTGGGGGGGGGCTGGAGGCTCCTGTGGGGCAGGAGAAAGGCCTGAGCTCGACTGCGTAACATGAGAGCAGGAGGGAGAAAGTGCACAAAGCACTGGATCCCTTCCCAGGCTTTGCATGGAGGGGGATAGAGAGGATAAGGCTCATTTGTCCCGTATATCTTGGCCTCTCTGGAGTGGTGCAGCCACAACTGGGGGGCATAAGGAGGGTTTGGAGGGGTCCCAGAGCACCCAGCAGACCAGAAGCACCATGAAGGCCTCCACTGAAGCAGCCTTATCAGTTCAAGCCCATGAAGGAGGCTAAAGGGGGAGCCCAACATCCAGCCCAGAGCATCTCCAAAGGAAGAAGCACAACGTGAATGAGGCTTTGCCTCCCATGACAGGGTCTAGGGCAGGGATTGGAGCCTCGAGGGCACAGGGAGATGGAAACATCTCCTCTTGCACCACAGGCAGCAGGCAGGAGGGGGAAAAACCTCTCTTTACACAGTGACCTGCTTCATATGGGCCAAAAACCTGCCCAGGACAGAGGAAGAGACAGTACAAACACAGCACACCCTCTACCCAAACACATGGAGAGACAGGCTCGTGATGGATGAGAGCTGTCAGCAGAGCCGTGCGCTGGGTTCCCACCAAGGAAAGCACCGTTCTGGGACCACACTCAGGCTGGGAGCTGTGCCCCTGTATCCCAGCTCTCCATATCCTCCCTCTGCTCCTGTCCTAGCCCCTCCAAGTCCTGTAGGGCTTGCCATGCCATAAACATCACACCTCAAGTGAGCTTCCCAGGTCTACAATACAGGTACAAGAATTAAATCAGCTTATCTGCTCACTCGCATCAGTTCAAGCCCGTGCAGAAGGGGCTAAAGGGACCACGAGCATCATGAACCCCCAGCACTGAAGCAGTGTTATCCATTCAAGCCCATACAGTAGGGGCTAAAGGGACCACAAGCATCATGAAGCCCCTGCACTGAAGCAGTGTTATCTATTCAAGCCCATACAGAAGGGGCTGAAGGGACCATGAGCATCATGAAGCCCCAGAACTGAAGCAGTGTTATCAACTCAAGCCCATGCAGAAGGGGCTGAAGGGACCATGAGCATCATGAAGCCCCAGAACTGAAGCAGTGTTATCAACTCAAGCCCATGCAGAAGGGGCTGAAGGGACCATGAGCATCATGAAGCCCCTGCAGAGACCACAAGCATCATGAAGCCCCTGCACTGAAGCAGTGTTATCACCTCAAGCCCATACAGAAGGGGCTGAAGGGACCATGAGCATCACGAAGCCCCTGCACTGCAGCATGAAAAAGGGCCTGGCTGCACTTTAGGCTCCCTAAGAAGAGCCTGCAAGGGACGGGGGTTGAAAAGCCCGTCCCCACGCTCAGCTCCCGCAGAGCAGAGGCAATGGATGGGTTAAGAGGGAAGCATGAGCTGGAAATGAAAGAATGCAGCCAGGCAATGCAGAGCTGGCGGCGGCAGAGCCCAGCCCCAGCCATTCAAGTGCACAGGGGCTGCAAATACTTGTCAGGGTTATTCAGAACCAGTGAAGAGAACCACAAGGAGCCTCAAGGGCTGAGCAGAGGCGTCAAACTGGGCAGGTCCCCAGCCAGGGACAGAAACTGAAGGCAGGGAAGCTGGGCTGGGCTCCTGGTGCCCCTTCAAGCACCGCATGAGCAGAGGGCTCAAGGGCTTGGGAAGTGAAACTGCAGCTGACACAAGGCATTCGGGTGACACAAGGCCTTAACTCATCGCCTGCAGCCTGTTAAGAGGGGCTGAAGGGACCACGAGCATCGTCAGGTCCCAGCACTGAAGCAGTGTTTATCAGTTCAAGCCCATGAAGGAGGCTAAAGGGGGAGCCCAGCATCCAGCCCTGAGCATCTCCAAGGGAAGAAGAGCAAAGGGAAGGCAGGTTCTTTGGTGGGACAATGCAGGACCCCACGTGCTCCATCCCCAGGTGAAGATGCAGCAAAGAGCTAAAATGCTGGGTCTGGAAGAGGAAAAACCCTCAGCAGAGAGGAGCAGGTGGCATTGCCTACCACAACACAGCCCCCTCCACCACGCTGGGGTCCACAAGGCCCATTCCCACCCCAGGGGCTCTCAGTCTTCCCTCACCCCAAACAAACCCAACACCAACAGGGAATGTTCCCAGGAGAAACCATCGTGGAAGATGAGCTGGGAGAGCCTGGGGGCTGCAAGGGGCTTGGGGTGAGGCTCAGCTCTGCCATGGAGGAGACAAGGATGCTGCTGCCCAGCTGATAGCACTGAAGAGCAGAACCCTTCAGGCCATGCAGGGAGCATCCTTCTCCACCAAAGAAGCTGCTCCAAGCCTGGTTCTTTGCTTCCCTGTTTGAGCTGGAAGCTCTTAAATGTGCCAAGAATGTAATGAAACCATAGAATCACAGCGTGGTTTGGGTTGAACGGACCTTAAAGCTCACCCAGTTCCTCCCCTCTGGCAGGTTAAAGCCATTCCCTCTTGGCCTGTCCCTACATCCCTTGTCCAAAGCCCCCCCTCCAGGTTTCCTGTAGCCCCTTTAGGCACTGGAGGTGCTCTAAGGTCTCCCCTTAACGATGATGGCATCACCTGGCAGATGCAATGGGAGGATGCAAGAGGAGAGCCCGGGCTGCGATGTTGGCACACAACAACCATCCAGCATCCCCCTTCCCTCTCCCTGCCCGTCCCCGTGGTCCAGCTCAGCGCCAGGCTGCAGCAGCCCCATCCTCCTGCACGCAACCACCTTCAATCCCCTGCAAAGCCAATGGTGGAAACCTCTTTGAAGGCTGCGCCCTGCCAAATCCAGCGGGGATTTCACAGGGATTAAAGCAACTTTGCTGAACACTCAATCACATCAAAACCGAGGTAAAGGAAACCCGATGGGATAATTAAGGGATCTGCTGCATCGACAGACACGGTGGCACACCCAGGAGCCCTCTGTAAAGCTGCTTTCCTGCAGCCCCAGGGGGATGTCCTGTGTCTCCCCCCCCCGCGCTGGCACCCAATGCTCTGCCATGGGCTCCAAATCCAAACCCCATGTGAAAAGGGAGGAATTCACCCCAGGCTCTGAGGCTGCTGAGTTATCCATGGATTATTCACGGCAAATCCTGCCACCAGGCCTGGTCCCAGGGCTGGAGATTCAGATGAAAGCTGCAAACATCAGGGTGCGCATGAGGAGGTGTTGAGGATAAAACCGCCCTTATTCCATGGGCATTCCAAGCCCAACCCTCATCTCCATCCTGCCAGCAGCCCCAGGTGGGGTCGGAAAGGACCTTAACGCTCCTCCAGTTCCAAGCCCTTACCATGCAATATGGGGAGCTGGACAAGGCAGAACCATTTGGGGTGGGATGCTCTTAGTGGCCTCTAGCTCAAGCCTTGCGAGCCAACACTGTTGCCCCAGCTAAAACCACCCCAAAGCAAACCCCAAGCCTCCATCACCCCCTTTAGACCCTCAGTGCTCCATTGCCTGAAGAAGCTCCTGCAACCTGTACCCAGCTGAGCTCTCTTTAAGCCTCAGAAAGGCCTTTTAACCAGCGAGGGCTCAAACCCCAGAGATGGGCAGATGTTGGGGACCATCCAATGAGTCTCTCGAGCTCTTTGCCCATGTGTGGGGCTGAGATAGCGCCAAGATTTGGGTTCTTGGAGGAATTCGCCTTGCTTTGGCTCAGGGACTCCGGAGCTGTGATTTTGATGGATGTCAGGGAGCAGGGTCCCAGCGCTGGGGTTTAACCCTAACCAGAAGCGAAACGCGGGATGCCCACGGAACCCATGGGGGAGCAACCACCCCACACGTGTCTGCTCCAACCAGGCGAGCAGCTCAACGCGGCCAGGAGGCTCTGCCCAGGATTAGGCTGCTCAGGAGCGCGTTGCCCTCGTCGCTGCCAGAAGAACGGGTTCTCAGCCCCGGCGTGCGCACGGGGTGCTGTGAAACGAGAGGAATTGCATAAGTATGCAAACCTGCCCCACAGGGATGGGGCGGGGAAGGGGGGGGGGGCACAGAACAGGTTTCGGTGACACTTGGAGTGACACCTTCATGCCACTGTGCAGCTGCTGCTTTAAGCTCTTAGGGAGGAACTTGATGCAAGGCAAGGCAAGGATGCGCACAGGAATGTGAAGAATCCTCGTGAGCCTCCCCCTAAGAAGGGAGCCTGGTGGTGCTGCTGCTGCTGCAGCCAACACCGGCACCCAGGCGGTCAGCATAGGATGGTTAGGGATGGAAAGGACCTTGAGATCATCTCAGGTCTACACAAGATGGAGAGAAAGAGCTTCTTTGTGCGTGTGCTGGGCTGCATCCCCAGAGCAGGAGCAGCAGGTCACGGAGGGGATCCTGCCCCTCTGCTCTGATCCCATGAGACCCCTCTTGCAGCACTGTGTGCAGTGCTGGGGTCCTCAACGTAAGGGCATGGAGCTGTTGGAGCAAGTCCAGAGGAGGCCATGGGGATGAGCAGAGGCTGGAGGCCTTTGGGCACTGGCTGGGAGGGCCCAGTGACACCAAGAGCTATGGGGCAGGCAGCACCTCCCCATGGCCGTGCAACAGCTCTGCACCGATGGTGACGTTGCACTTGCCAAGTTCTGTAGGGTCGGGATGCAGTTGAGTCTTGAGTTGAAGCCGCCTCTGAGCCTCCGTGTTCAGATCCCAGCTCTGTGTTCAGATCCCAGCTCCAAGATCCACCAAAGCAGAGGCAGGAGCAGCTTCCTGACCTCAAACCGCCTGCTTGGTTGAATGGCTGGGAGGGTTCTGACATCTCTGCTGGCTTCCTGTGTGCCCGCTGCACTGCAGCCTTAACCAAGCCTTTCTTCCCCCTCTATGGACCACAGAGTTTCTTGCACTGCTCCCCTTATCTGGCTGTACAAGGACCACGGCACTGACCATGCATCCTCACCCACCTCCTCATCACATGCACCAGCAGCTCCCTATAGAATCAACGGGGTTGGAAAAGACCTTCCAGCTCATCCAGCCCAACCATTCCCCAGCACTGCCAAGGCCACCCATGGCCTCACCTACACTGCGATAACAGCCTCTTCTCAAAGGTGAGGTTACCAGGCACCCTCCTGCCTCCCTGCCAGCCAAGATCAGGAGATAGCAGCCAAAGAAGTCCTGCAGCCCAGGTGAGCAGCCAATAAACGGGTACCCACAGCGCTGATGGGGAGATAACACGGGTATTGCAACAGCTCTGCAATCCCTTATGTGATGAACATCTCAGACCCGTGGGGCTGGAGAAGACAGGGCAGGAGGGGACAGGGGATGTTTCTGGAGCCATTGGCAGGACAATCCCTGGTGGTATCTAATCTGGCTTTTAAATCCCTAAATCCAGGAGAATTACATCAAGAAAGACACTCAAATCCCTTTTTCTTCCTGGCCTTCAGCTCCATTACTTCTGATTTACATAAGAATGAGGAACCTGGTGGGAAGGCCACTGGATGCTCTCCATCAATGCCACCGCACTGATGTCAAAGGCACTTTACACCCGCTGGGAAGTTTGGCTCATTAGATGCCATTTGTTTGGCAAACATAGCACTGAGCATCCAGCAAGGGTGAAGCTGAGGTCTCCTGAGGGTGATGGTGCAATCGGGTTGGTTTTAACCAAGGTAATATTCACGCCTGGGTAAGGCCACGGGGTCTATCATGCTTCTCTGGATACCCTGGTGTCTGGCTTTGTTTGCTTAGAATCAGGGAATGGTTTGGGTTGGAAAGGACCTGAAGATCGTCCACTTCCAAGTTCTTTTTATGGATCCAAGAGAAGAAACACGAGTTGTTTTCCCATAAAGGTCGATGTAAAATATTCCATGCCCTGGCCTTGAACTTCAGCTCTCCAACAAGGGAGGAACGCTCTCCTTTCCTCACCCCTTAAGGCACGATTGAAGGGAGGTCGTCGCCTAACTCAGCCCTGCCCCTGACCTCGTAGTATGGTGGGATTGTCCATATCTTTCCAAGTCTCCCTGCAGAGGCAGAAACCGTGGCTCCTGGTTGTGGACAGCCTGGGTCTCACTGACGTGATGCTAGCCAAAGAAAAGTGATCCTTTCCTATGTATCTATATGTACTTCCATAGCAAATCACAGCGAGAAAGAATTAACCCCCTGCCTTGGTGCTGCAGAGACCATGACGGGCTGCAAGGCTGCATGGTCTTCACATGGCCCCTAGAAATGGGTCCTGTTCCCATCACCCTGTTCCCATCACCTGGCTCCACCAGGCAGCATCTACCTTGACTAAGACCCTGGGCAAACATTCAGGACTGAACTTGCAGGTCCTTCTCCTAACGCCAGACCCAGCTCCTGGCCCGCGCTCAAGCTCAATTCATTGAAGTCAGTGAAGGAAATCAAGGCTGCTTTAATCCTTTTGCTTCAACTAAAACAAGAACAATAAACACTGCAAGAGCCAGAAGTTCTGCTTGAAGAAGGATTTAGGATTTGGCCTGAAGTGCCGGAAAAGGGGCTGAGTTTTCGCACTGGGTGCACGTCCTTTTGGTGCAAGGTGATAATGGGAGAATAGAGCTTCTCCCGGTGGTCACCTTGCTTTAGGGAATGCCTTCTCCTCTGCTCTGCCTCCCTGGGGCATCAGTGATGTGCAATGGGAGCTGTGCCTTGGTTTACACCGCAGCAAGAGCTTTGCTGCTGCTGCCTCCCACCACAAACCAGCCTGGAGCTAAAGGGGAGCTTAGTCCTCTCCCTCAATGCCCCACAGCTCCCTATAGCAGGAATCTCTAACACCACCCTGCAGTGGTTTACAAACTCAGGTATAGGAGGACAAGGGACCTGCCTGGTCCCATAGCCCATCAGGGTCAGGACATTCAGGGTGGGAAGGTCCCAGAGCCATGCTAATGCTGCGGGTGCTCTGATTCCCAGCTGAGGTGTGTATGGCTCTGCTGGTCCCATCCCAAAAGCATCTGTATCCTCATCCCCATCTGCTCTGCTTCTCCAAGTGCCCTGGCAGCCTGCGACCCCCATGGCTGGGGACAAACGCACTGACACATCCATTTATCCAGGCAGCGAGCAGAACTGGAGCAACAGGATTAGTCCCGATACCAGAAGTAGGATTTGTTCCTTCTTATTCTTTGACTTCCTTTAAAGGCTTCCCCGAGGGCACTCTCAGAAGTAGCATTTTCAGCTTTACACCTCCTTTCTTGGACAAAAAAACGTGTATTTTGATGAAGAGCAGAGCCAAGAATGGCCAGGTTTGGGTCAAGGTTTATCCCAAGACTTAGTCCCGCTGTGGATTCTCCAGTGTCTAATGCAAAGGGTGCTTGCTGCCATGGGTACAGGTTGCCCATTCGGCTCTGGAGAGGACAAGGGAGTTGTCTGAGGAGTTCCCTAACACACAGCAAAGAGCAAGAAGCGGAGCTGTCGGTGAGGTCTGGGCAGCGCAAGCACCTCCTGTGGCGGATCAGCTCCAAGCAGGAAAACTCGCTGCTGTTGATGCAATCAAGCTGTTCTTCCCTGTGGCTCGGAGGTATTTTCGATGGAATGGAGATACCTGCGAGATGTTTGTGCTTTCCTGAAAGCCAGGGAAGCAGAGATATCGGAGCCATCTAAGGCACTCGAGAAGCGAGGTCTTGTGCAAGCTCAGCTCCCTTGCTTACAAAACGTTCTTCAAGAGCGGGTTGCCAGGCCGTTTTCTGCCATGGGGAGGAAGCCGGGTGCTTCAACCAACCCTCTGAACCTGCATTTGGTCCCAGGGGAGAGCCATAATGCTGTTCCACTCCAAAGGCTGTGGTTTCAAAGGTGAAATAACGCACGTCCCCAACCCACTCGGCTTCGCTGTGAAGGATGCTCATTGATGCTCCTAACGCTGCAACGCAGTTGATGTAAGGGGTAAAGCAGCACCAGCAGGTCCAGGAACCCCTCTTAGACACCAGCAGAGCTTCAGCAAGCCAGCCCCAAGCTCCGGTCTCCTGTTTCTCCAAGCACATGGAAGGATGCGTGGCCACGCACCGTGCAGCCAGGCAGGGAACCTTGGCTCTGCCAATGCCCGGCATTAACATCAGCAGCATCTGGCTCCGTGCTGTGGATCCCTGTCAAACCAGCAGGATTACAGTCACTGCAGAGCTAGAGGTGCCTGGGTGAGAGCTGGGATGTGTGATTCCTGCTGGGAAGCAGCATCTCACTGCAGTTTGCTCTGCCCCACAGTGAAGACCACGCTAAGGGAGATCCTGCTTCGCAAGACCCAATGCAGCCCCAGTCCTTTCATCGTGGTGCAGAGCAGAAACCCACATCCACACCAAAACACCTCAAAGCCCCTCTCAAAGAGCTGCAATGAACTTTTGCTGGATACAAGCGAGGCCCATGAGGCTGCCTTAGACTTTTAAGTCTGGCTTAAGATGAAGATTAGCTCAGCGCTAATCCTGCTTACTTCTCTCTCCTTTTAATGAGCCTCCATTAAGCACTGCTACATCACAATTCCCTCGCCGTGTATAGCTGTTAATCAAATAGGATATCAGCTCCACTTAATTGCCCATATTTGCTCTCTGTCATTCCCTGCACTAATAACAGCCTGCATTGTTAACCTGACATAACTACGCCTTGAGTAACAACACTGAGCTCTCCAGTCTGCACCAGGCACTCAGGAGCGTGCAGACTGGACGTGACCATGGGTTTGACCCCGATTTTGGCCTCACAACCTGTTCTGTGAGGTTGGCTTCACTGCTGGCAAGCCAGAGCGATGCTGTGGTGAGCCAAAGGCCCTGAGGAAGCCCAAGAGGATTCTTAGAGAGCAGGTTTCCTAAGGACCATATCCAACCTCCTTCAGATTCACCCATGGGGCTGACTTGTTCTATGATCTCTCCCTCTTTAAGAGCACTATTCCCATAAGCATCTTTTAAAAGGGAAGACTGGAGTGGAATGGGATAGGATAGAACAGAAGTTTAAAGGCTGGATCAGATGATCGCTGAGGTCCCTTCCAATTCCCTGTGAGTCAATGAGAATAGTTGAGTTAGAAGGGACCTGCAACCATCATTTGGTGTAACTGTCACCCATGTGCACTGGAGGGAAGAACAGGCCTTCACACACCCTTAGGGATCCCTTCCAGCTTGTGATATTCCATGATTCCAGGATAAAATTCGGGCAATATGGAAAGCTTTACATCAACCTTTCCCGGCAGCTTGGTGGCACTTGCAGGGGAAGTTGGTCGTTGGACACTGGCAGCCTTTGTCAGAGCCAGAGAAAGGACTCTCAGTTCGGGTGCTCTGCATCCCTCTGGAATGAAATGGCCTTTCCAGCTCCAGCTCCACCCTAGGGCAGTGCTCCTGCCAGCTTTAAATAGCTACAGAGGCTGCTAATGAAAGGGAAGAAGAAACAAGTGCTGCCTTTCCAGCAAAGCCACCAACCCCAACGGCACAGGGAGGAAAAGGCTTTACAGGCATAGAATCATGGAATGGGTTGGGATGAACGGACCTTAAAGCTCATCCAGTTCCAACCCCTTGCCACAGGCAGGGACACCTTCATCTAGAGCAGGGTGCTCCAAGTCCCTGTGTCCAACCTGGCCTTGAGCACTGCCAGGGATGGGGCATCCAAACCTTCTCCATTCAACCCATCCCAGCGTCCCAGCACCCTCACAGGGAAGAACTCCCTCATCTCCAACCTGAACTCCCCCTGTTCCACTCTGAACCCATCACCCCCTGTCCCATCACCCCAGTCCCTGATGCAGGTCCCTCTCCAGCATCCTTGTACCCCCCCTTCAGGCACTGGAAGCTGCTCTGAGCTCCCCACGCAGCTTCTCTGCTCCAGCCCCAATGTTCTCAGCCTGGCTCCTATGGGAGCTGCTCCAGCCCCTGAGCATCCTCATGGCCTCCTCTGGCCTTGCTCCACCAGCTCCATGTCCTTCTCATGCTGAGAATCACCCAGGAACGGGCAAAATGTGTAATGGGTAAATGTGTTGTAAGCAATGGAAGAATAGGGAAAACAGACTTGTTGGGCAATTACTGGATGGTTTGAGGTGAATAATGATGCTCCAGGGAAGAAAACATCATTCCTGTTCTGGAGATTAACAGCGAGAAGTCAAGAGCCATTTCTGAGGAGCTGAGTGGGCCATCGGTAAGCAGCCGGTTCTGCAGCTCATGTCACTGCTTCACACCAGCATTTCCTTCCTGACAGGCATTTCTTGGGGCTGGATCCCATTTCTCTGGGTAGCAAACCTGTGCCCAGGCTGTTAAAACCGGGTACTCTGAGGAATGGAGCTGTAGTAAGTCACTTGGAGTTCTGTGCATCCCTTCTGTATCCCAGGTCCTGCGTTTCAGCATCCAGCTCTAGCATTACAGAAACCCCTTTGCTTTCTCTCCTCTCTGTGCTGTAGGTGGTAGAGCCTGGGAAAGAGAGGAGCACCAAGCACCTGTAGGGATAGGTCCCCTAGTAAGAAAGCAAAGGAGAAAGGGAAGTGTTTCATGGCATTGCTCAAGGCTGATTTATGACCTCCCAAGGGTGGCCAATGCTGCATTCCCCGGCTTTAATAGAAGGGGCAGGGTCTGATGTTCCCTCAGCTGGAACACACATGAGAAAAAGCCTCAGGTTTCCTAGGACCACATTCCCATCTCCTTCCACTCGGGATCCTTCACCCCCCGCATCCATACACATACCCGGTCCCTCAGCATCCCCTACAGACACAGCCGCTCTGGCAGCGCTTGCCTGCAGATCCCCCAGGCAGGGGCAGTCCTTGCAGCCCCCAGCTCCATGATGTGGGAATTGCGATCCATCGCCTTCACCCGGGCTGTCTTTGCGGAGTTCCTGGCGACCTTGGTCTTCATCCTCTTCGGCCTGGGCTCCGCTCTGAACTGGCCCTCAGCTTCCTCCCCCAGCATCCTGCAGATCGCGCTGGCTTTCGGCTTGGCCATCGGCACGCTGGTCCAAGCCTTGGGGCACGTCAGCGGGGCCCACATCAACCCGGCAGTGACCGTGGCTTGTCTCATCGGCTCCCAGGTCTCCTTCCTCCGTGCAGTCTTCTACGTGGTGGCCCAGCTGCTGGGGGCCGTGGTGGGGGCTGCAATCCTACACGAGATCACCCCAGCAGACTCCCGGGAAGGCTTGGCCATCAACAAGGTAAGAGCTCAGCCCACAGACGGGGCTTGGAAGGGAGCAGGAAACATTGGGATGGGCTTTGGGGAAGGCTGAGGGGTGTGGAGAAGGGGTTTGTGGCCATCAAACCCCTCTTTATTCAGCGTTGGGTAGAAAGGCTCTGTCGGCTATAGCCCAGCACCGTGCAGCAAGGGTCCACCCAGGAGCAGGGGTGAAGGATGCTCCCTCTGCTTTTTAGGACTAAAACCAGAGGTAAGATCCAGCTGCCCACATAGACACCTCCCTTAAGAGACAAAGCCACCCTTAGCTCAGTTTTATCTAGGGCGGAGGAGATGGATTGGGATGAAACCATATGATTAGGGAAAGACATGATCTAAAGTATCACCTCTCCATGCCTCTTGCCCTGAGCTCATCCCACTTTCCAGTCTTCATGTGGGTGTAGGCAGCCTTTTCTCCTCTATCAGCAATGCCACTGTTTACAGGCTGCGCTGCCAGATTCCCAGCAATGGGAATGTCATGTGTTAGGTCTAAATCCCAGATTTTCATTAGCCAGCAATGCTCGTTAAACTGCTTCCAGCTGTGAAGGAATGGCCACACCAGATCCTGGTTCATCCCAATGCCTGCACACAGGTGCCCAATGCCAGCAGCATCGTGAGGATCCCAGTCTGGATCCATGCAGGGAAGAAAAGAAACCAGGGAACTTTAGGAAGCCTTAAGGGGGCTCCCCAGTGGTCCCTCAACCTCCAGCATACCCCTTCCTCACCGATGCACCTCAAAAGAGGGGCAGGGGGGAAAGGAATTCAGAAGTCACAGGGTTCATATCTCCTCTCCATGCCCCACCACTCCTCTTCAGGCAGCTCTGTCTCCTATAGGGGTGCCCATGGACCAGCATCACCCAAACCCCAGCTGAGCCATGCGGGAGGAGGCAGGCAGCTTTGGATGTGCTTCAGGAAGCAGCACCCCCACATCCCCCTTCTTGCAGTAGGGAGGCAGTGGCAGGGCCCAGCTTCGCTGCCAAAGGGATTAAGAGGGTTGAAAAAGGGATTGGGGATTAATCTGAGCAAGGTGATTTAGACTGATAATAGCTGAGGCTTAATAAACCCAATAAAGCAAGAAGGGCTTTTAAGAGAGGCTTTCAAAGTGCCCAGCTTACTTGGTTTACAGCTTGAATCACCTGGAAGAGGGATTTTCCTTCTTTCCCCTGTGGGCTGCTCATCGTGTAGCTGCCTGCACAGATTATCCTTAATACAAAGGGGGAATATTGGAGAGAAAGACCTGGATCTTGGCCAAGAAGGCAATTGCCACCTCGAGCCACCACTGAGCAAAGAAAGGGCTGGGATGTGCCATAGGCTGGGGAAGTGAAGGGAGACTGGGGGAAGCAGTGCTGCTGGTGCCAGATGTGCACATCCAGATGCCAGATCCATCCAGATGTGGCTGCAGCACCACCAAGGAGCACTAAAGTGCCAGAAAGCAGGGCTGGAGGAGAGGGGGTGCAGCCAAGGCTCAGCTTCAGCTCAAATCCTGCCCTTTCAAATAGTATGGGAAGAGGGGATGGGAATGGGTTTTTGATGCCAAACCCCTTCTTTTTGACATTTTCCAACTTCCAAACTTTCCCAAGAGGCATTTTGCATTTTAAATGTGAGGAAAAGGAATAAATAATTCCTAGAGGAGAAAAAAAAAAACCCAAAGGAATGCCAAGAAATAAACCATTTCCTGGTCAATCATTGAGCCTCTTTTCCTTTTAGCTGGGAATTTTTTCCTCCTTTTCCTATTGATGCCAAAATCCCACCTATTCCCTGGCTCCCAACCCAGTCACCCAATGCTTGTCCCTGAGACACCTTTTTCCTCCCCTCCAGCTGCACAACGAGACAACGACGGGGCAGGCAGTGACCGTTGAGCTCTTCCTCACCTTCCAGCTCGTCCTGTGCATCTTTGCTTCCACGGATGAACGCCGGGAGGACAACCTGGGCTCTCCTGCCCTCTCCATTGGCCTCTCCGTTGCTGTGGGACATCTCCTTGGGGTGGGTAGAATAGGCTAAAATGGGCTAAAACTCAATGGGTTTGGGTTATCTTTGTGTCCATGCCCAAAGCCTGCTCGGCTGCTTGCTCTGGGTTGGATGGGGAGGTGTAACTCAAGTGGTGCCCATGGCTTTGCAGTGGATAGAGGAGGAAAACTACACCAAAGCTGTAGCAGAGCCATAGCCTGAGCTCTGCTTTTACGGGGCAGGAAAACACTGCCCCTGCTGGGTTTGCTGCTCCTTGAGTCCTACAGGGAGCAACAAGGCATCAATGGGGTCTTCTGCCCCAGAGTGAATGTGTTAGAAGCTGAGGCGCTCATGATAAGACTGGGAAGTATTTGGGATGGACACCCAGGGAAATCTCTCCTGGATGAGACCAAAAGAGCTCCAAACCCTCCCAGCCTCTCAGTACATGTAGTAAAGTGAATCACGGAATCATAGACTGGTTTGGGTTAGAAAGGACTTTAAGATCACCCAGTTCCATCATCCATGGGCAAGGACACCTTCCACTAGAGCAGGTTTGCTCCAAGCCCCATCCAACCTTGCCTTGAACACTGCCAGGGATGGAGCATTCACCACTCCTTTGAGCAATGCTTAACACTGCATCTTCCATCCTTAGCCCTCTGCAGCCCATGTGCCTATGGGACTCTTCTCCTACCCTCAATGGCAAGGAGAGGCAGCTTGCTCCAGGACTAGGCACAGCAGCAGCGTGTCCCCACGCTTCTCGTCACGCTGCAGGGCACGTCACCCAGCCTCCAGCCGGGTTGCACCATGCTCGTGCTTGCACACAAGGTGCACCGGTGTTGACTCAGGTGGTGGAAGCTGCAGGAGCATCCCTTTTCCTGGAATGGGGAGGGCGAAGCAGCAGCTCAGGGAATGAATCCAAACCACACCAGGGTCACGGTAAAGGGTTAAATGCTAACAACAAACCGGTGTTCCTCTGCAGATCCGTTACACTGGCTGCTCCATGAATCCAGCCAGGTCTTTCGCCCCTGCTGTTATAGTCGGAGACTTCAGCGACCACTGGGTAAGAGCCGGCTCCGTGCCTTGTGTCGGTGGGATGAGCGCTGTTCCTCGAAACCCACAGAGCCGGGCACATTCCTGGCATTTCCACACCGGCTCCGGCTTGGGAAGAGATGTAGAGATTAGCAAAACGAGGTGGGGCTGCTGGGTGCTTAACTGGCTTATCTGCGGGCATTGCAACAGCAGAAGGGTGTGTGGGTTGTTGCCCGTGACTTAGCCAAGGAAGCAGAACAAATGGAGAGTGGAGCTCTTCTTGCCGGTCCTGGAGACCTTTCCTGGTTCCACTTGGATCTGGGCATACATTTTCCACCAGTTTCTTTAGGAACACTCCCATGTGTTTCCATTTCGGAGCTAGAGCTGTGGTGGCTCAGGTTGATGTGCTCAGAGGAGCCCAGCTCTGGCTGGTAGCCTCCTCTTTGTAGCAGTGTGTAAAGGGGTAGGAAGATGCTTAGGCAGGGGAACCCATGCTCATGATGGCCTATCGGTCATGAAGATCACACAGCTCTCAACAGAAGAGGCTGGTTGGGTATATTCAGGCACAACAGCAACGGATGGGAGTTCAGGTCAACAGCGATGGCCAAAGCAGAGCTGGCTTCTGCATCTCACTCCCAGTGCCCACAGGGCAGGAAGGAACATAACCCCCCCTGCGATGCCCTTCAGAGATGCTGGTTTCTCCCTGTCCTCCACACTCAGGCTGGGTTTTCCTCACCCAACTCTTACCTTTCCCTCTCCCTCAGGTCTTCTGGGTGGGCCCCCTGGTTGGGGCAGCCGCAGCCTCCATCATCTACAACTACATCCTGTGCCCGCAAGCCAAGACCTTCTCGGAGAGACTTGCCATCTTCAAGGGCTTCGAGCCCGAGGAGGACTGGGCAGAGCGCGAGGTCCGGCGGCGGCAGTCGGTGGAGCTGCACTCCCCACAGAGCCTCCCCAGGGGGATGTCCGAGAAGGTTTAACCCAAGCATCCCTCCAGGATGAGAGAGGAGCCGGGGACCTCTGCGTCTGTCCTAGAGCCGGTGATGGTCAGTGCCTCGCCTCTCCCCTCTCCCCCTTCACTTCTGCTTCTTCATTTGAGGAACTCAAGTTCCTGGGGAGACGCACTGGGATGGTCCAGCCCATCTTGTATTTTCCAGCTCCCCCCACGGCCAACAGTCATCTGATGCTGGGGGGAAACACCATTAAATCAAAGCCCCCAGGAACGAGGACACCGCCATCCAACCCTCCTCCAGCTCCCTCCACGTCTCCCTGGTAGGAGGTAGCGCTCGCTGGAGCTTGGTGCCCTTCACGAAGGGCTCCGAGGTGCTGTGAGGAGTTGTTATTACAGCCATTTGCTGGGTGTGGAGGTTGCCACCCGATGCCTCATTGCTGTTGAACTCAACTCACCTCTCTCCCGTGCCTTCTCCCTGCGTGGCTGTTTGCACACACACACACACACACACACTGGAGGGCTCACTCCGGGCCATAAGTATCTCAGAAGCTATAAGTTTGGCTGCTGCAAGGAACCACATTGCCATTTATCACCCCAGAGATGCCCTTTGGAGGCTTTCCCGAGAAGATGGGGCTGGAAGCATGTCCTCGAGTTCATACTGACCCCATTGGGGAGCTCTTGCTGGGTCTCTCCTGGGACCTTCTGATTTTCAGCCCAAATACATCCATGGCTCATCGGTTCATGGACCAGTGCTGTCGTTTAGCTTTGATGCTTCATCTCTCTCTGGTTTGTGCTTTCTTTCCTCTGTTCCTGTTCCATCCTGATTCTCAGATGCGTAACACAAAGTATTTCAAGTATGATCCTCTCCATCACTTGTTTCCTACAGCCCAGACCCTTTCCATGGCTGCATCACACCAAAGCCTCGTAACCATCCCAACCCCTTTCTTCTGCTATTATGGCCACCATTGAATCCAGTTCCTATGACTGGATTACATTTCTATGACTTAGCCTGAAAGCCTGGTTTCCAGCAGGACATCCAGTGAGGTCTCCCCGGCATTGCACCATCACAAAACATCACCACCACATTCAGGCTTCTGCTGCTGAGGCTGTTAATGGAAAACATGCAGTGAGATTGGCCCCAATTCCAGATCACAGGGAACATCAGTGATCATTTTCTGGTTGGACATGAACCACCACCAAACGATGTTCTTCTCTTCTCTTCCTGTCCATCCACTGTGCTCTACTTGTACCAGGCTCCTATTAGATTCCTATTTTCCTCTATTCCTCACTGTGGTTTTGCTCATCCATCCACTAAAGGCTGTAGTTGGAGGGATAAGGAGTAAAGAAAGCTCTGCTCTGACCCAGACAAGGCATCCTCATTGCCTTCATGTCACCACACCAAGTGAAGCTGAGAGCATGGGAGCTCCTGCATCCCTTCGTCTGACTGTCATCTGCTGTCCCTGATGCCACACTGCAAAGCAAAGGGGGAAATTCCATCACAAGCTTTATTTGCTGTAGCCAAGGATCCATTTTTCACCTCCAGTCATGTAGTAGTAATGTAACTACCCCCAGAAGGCTGCTATTGAGATGCATGCAGCAGGTTCAGTGCTGCTTTAACTCATTCTCTGCCACAGCAAAGATGTTGATTCTGGTCCTTCAGTTTATTCCTTCAATAGCAAAGGAACATTTGAATGGCATTTTGGAAAAGGCTTTCCAATCTATCTGTTCTCAACAATAGGAATTAAAATAAATGTCTCAAATCAGAGTGTAAAATTGTATTTAAATCACTGAATATTTGGTTTTAAATGTAGGGTTTTTTTACTATTCAAAGGGAAAACAACCCCTGTATATGTCAGGATAACCCAAAGTAACTTACCCAGGAGTTTCCCTGTCAATGACCTGCTCTGTAAGATGCCACCCAGCTGAATCTTTTGGGCTTTTTTTTGGCAATGTTCAAGCTATTTACACATCTCTTTGCCTTAAGATCTAAGCCTTTAATTTCTTAGTTACCCTGACAATGTTTCAGACTCACATAAGCAGCACAGGGCCCCCAAATGGGTTTAAATGTTTCATATTTACTGCATTCTCTAAATAAAGAGCTTTAAATTTACTTTTACTCACATGTGAATCGAATAGTGACACATTTATGGTCACAGAACATAGAGTCACACAAAGTGACCTCCCAGACCTGAAGTCCCACAGCCACCAGTGCAGCCCAGTCCAGCTTTGAGTGCTGCCTTGGGCCAACAGCCTGTTGATGGGCAAAAGTGACACGAAAAGAACATTTTACATTCTTTTAGCTTCAAAATAGGACCCACAAAACAAAGACCATCCCCACTTCAACACCGCTGGGATGCTGATTCCTGCCCTGGCTGGCTTCTGCGCTTGGCACACCACCCCATCTCACTAAACCAGCTTGTCGGATGGCTAAAGCAGCCTAAGTCTCCTTGAGTCAATGCAAAACACGACTTTACCTTCTCTGCGGAGCTGTGTCATTGACTTCAATGACACTTCCAAAACGTGCATGGTCAGGAAACCAAGCCAGTCATTCCAGATTTACACAGTGCAACTCGAAGGAGAGGGCAGGATCAGCAACGCGGAAATCAGAGCTGCCACACGCCGGCCTCAGACCTGGCTGAACTGATAACACCGTGGCTCGCACCTCAGCAGGGAGACAGGGTTTGAAGCCACCCAGCCACGCCTGGGTGGTTTCCGTGGGCTCTGCTTTGATTTTCAGCCTGGTTTTCCAGGAACACAAAGAACCCGAATCAGAATCACGCGTTTATCCGGAGGCAGCTCGGCGCAAGAACTTCCAGCTCCAGATCTGGTGCAACGAGGGATGCCATCGTCACGGGTTTCTTTAAATCCCAATTATTCCATGCCATCTAAATACGTACATAGAGAAATGTCTTTGTCCATTTGCTTTGGGGCTCAAAGGCAGAATGGGGTGAAAAATCACAGACTGGTTTGGGTTGGAAGGGACCTTAAAGATCCCTGCCACTGACACAGCTTTGAGAACCCTCAGGACACCCATAACGAGCTGCTGGCCCATAAGAGCTCAAAGTGTTTCTCTAGATGGGCAGGAATGCAGCCTCTTCATGTCCCCGATGCAGGTGGCTTCAGTGGAAGGGGCTAGACCTGAAAATCAGGAGCAAGGTTCCCAGCCAAGCTTTCTACTGCGTGATCTCGTCCAGGGCTTCTTCCTACCCGGCCCTTTGCTTTCCCTGATACACATTATTATCCCCATGTGACGATTTAATGATGATTTCAGTGCAAGTTAATTATTAAGCATGCTGGTGCTTCCATTGCACACCAGCCCCAAAGCACTGCCATCCACTGCTACACCTCAGAGACCATCCAGTCATTTCGAAGCACGGAGCAGAGCAATGCTGTTATTAAGCATTAACACTACCCAGCGCTTCAACAGAATTATCCCTATTGACAGGCACCCAGGTTACGAGGTCACTGTGACCATTGTGCTCAGCACAGGAGCCACCAAAGTCTGGGGACAGCTTCGGGACCAGCTTCAAGCCAAAGTGGGGGCACGGCAGCAAAGGACATGGGCGCATCCCTCAACCCAAACAGCCTCGTGAGGTTGGAGCTCCAAAGCTCACTCAGGTTGCTAGGGGAAGGCAAAAGCCCTGTTGTTCCAGGGCCAGAGGAGGTCACCTTCATCGTCACCCTCAGGCCATCAGAGTAATCCCTCTTATAGGGAGCGCAAGCAGATGGAGGGTTAGATAAGAGAAATCCTTGAGAGCCCAGCCTGCAGCACCCTTACAGAGACATCAACATTAATCCCACTTCTTTCCTACCACCATGGCAAGAAGCAGCCCCAGGAATTGAGGATGAGGAGGGCAAAATGTGCTGCTCCTTGCTCTACTTCAAATTCCCAGGGCATCCCATTTTTATCCCCATCAGTGCCTTGCTGCAACCCCCGCAGAGCTCAGCCAGCAAGAAACTAACCCAAACTTTCTCCTCTGGCCATCTAACCCCAAATAACCCCAGATTCCAGCAGAAATAGTTGTCTCCTGTTGGTGTTATTACTCCTGCTTGTATTATTGTGCCAGTTTTCAGGTCCTTGCTTGAGACATAGAGCCAACGAGGGCGAAGAAGCAAAACCCAAGCTGGGCTGGGTCTCAGCAGCATTTATAACCTGAATTTGCCAGGCTTTGAGGTTGAACTGAGGGATTTGGGCTGAAATGACACGGAAATGACAAATTAATAGAGCAAATGGGATCGGCGACGTGGGGACGACAGGGACCGACACACGCAGCCACTTAATAACACACACGCCTCCGTGGGTGAGGCAGAGCCCTGGGAGGGCCCCGGGCGAGGATGAGGCACCGGTTGCCTTCCTCCCACCCGGGCACGCTGCACCCCAGCCCCGCAGTGGGCTCAGTGCTCTCCCCATCCAACACATTGCCCCCAAGCCGTGGATGGTCCGTGTGGGCAACTGCGGTGTGTGCTGCTATAAGGGAGGAAGAGGAGGAGGAGGAAGGACACAGCTAAACCCGTCCTTGCAAAAAGCCTCCTCATCTTCTTTCCTCCAAAAGCCCAGGGGTGAAACGAGGCGTGCGTGACCCCACCACGTAGGTGTCCGTCTGTCAGCAGCTCCCTGCGTAATGCCTCCTCAACATCTTGCCCAATTCCATTCCGTTTGACACATCAAAGGCACTTTTCAGCTCATACCAGCTCCTTGGAGGGCACGCAGCCAGGAAAGAGGGAAAGGAGCCTTCCCAATGCCTGCTCGACACGGTTCGACGTTCCACACAGGAATGCCCCGGTGAGGAAAGGCTAGCAAAGAGCCTCAGGAAAAGAGGGGTTTGCATGGCATGTGGTTAGAGAAACACCTTGTTTCCCTTTGGGAGCCTTCCCCATCATTTCCAGCCTTGTTGGACTGCATCTCCCGGTCAGGAGGATTTTGCTGGGTCGTTATTCACCCCTTGGGAACCTGGGAGAGCCTCTTTAACGCTGCCTTTGAGCCATAAAGTCCCGTGGATGCAAAACACATCCACTTCCAAGGGGGCTCAGCGGTGGGAGAGCAAGGAAAGGGTTTGTAGGACGGGAGCAAGACGCGTTCGATGCAGCTGGAGCCACAGACAGGGCTGAAGGGAAGCGGCAAGTCATTACCCAGGCTGGAATGTAGCCAGGGTGTCTTGAAATACCAGCTTGCAAAACTTTCACCAAAACACGCCAACGGAGCGGGTGTTTCTAGGATAACAGATCCGACTTTTCCCTCTGCAGCTGCCCCGGGAGCAGCAGCGCCAGGGAAAACCATTAGCAGGAATTAAGGCTGTAACAGAGCCCCGGTCCCTCGGGATGCTCCGGGTCTCTTTGCTGAGCTCAGGACTCGGGGTAGGGCCGGAGGTGAAAGGCTCGTTTCTTTGCAGTCCCTTTGTCTTGCTGTGGGGAGGAATCCCTCCTCAGCGCTGATCCCATGGGATGTGTGCAGGTCTGGCTGCAGCCAGCAGAAGGCAGCAGTGAAGGGAGCTTTTTAGTGCTTTTGGGGATGTAAAGAGGGTTTGAAGTGGTTTTACCCATCTCCTGCATGCAGAGCTTCGCTCACCCTGTGCTGGAGTGATAGGACAAGGGGTGATGGGTTTAAACCGAAACAGGGGGAGTTCAGGCTGGATGTAAGGAAGCTCTTCCCTGTGGGGGTGGTAGGACACTGGAATGAATTCAACAGAGAAGGTTTGGATGAGCCATCCCTGGCAGTGTTCAAGGCCAGGTTGGATGGGACTTGGAGCAAGCTGCTCTAGTGGAAGGTGTCCCTGCTCGTGGCATGGGTTGGAGCCAGATAAGCTTTAAGGTCCCTTTCAAACCCAAACCATTCCATGATTCTCTGGCTGCTCCTTCAGAGCCAGCCATGGATAACCCCAGCACTGCATAAGGCACAGAGGTGGCATCACTTGAGGAAGGCAAGATGCAAAGAGAGATCTTTCCCATGGCCGAGGGTTGGAACTTGAGGTTTTTTCCAACCCAAACCCATTTGAAAACATGAAATCAAGTCCTGGCACAAGGCTGCAAGGACCACGAAGGAGCCAAGAATTCACTGTTCACCATCACTAAGCCCTTCTTCCATCCCCAAACCCTCAACCTCAGTCCCCAACAGCTCCCTGATGCACAGCACTGAGAGCTCCCCCCCATTGCAATCCCTGCCAGCCAAGGGATGGAGGGCAACCCCATGGGAACCTGGAAGGAGACGTGGCACCATGGCCTGTGTCCATGCAGAGCCTGTGGCTTTCTGCTGGCATTCCCAAGAGCAAAATCACTGCCCTCGTTGAGCAACAGCTTGAAAGGCAAAAAGAAAAGGTAAGGGCCCGAGATGACAGGGGTAGGATCCACCCTGCCTGGCTACGGGCAGCGAGCACCCCCTGAGCGCCAGCCCAGGCGCTGGCAAAGCCCTCGCTCAATGCCCTGGAAGGAGCAGCAAGGGAGCTAAAGGGATCCACAGTCAGGCTCTGCAGCGATCAGCTGCCTTTACCCAGGCTCCACCACCCCATGCAGGCACCTCCAGCTTGTCTGTGGCTCCCCACATAGGCAAAGCATCCCCCAAAGCCAGCCGAGCTCCAACACCAAAGCACTTCTTTGCTATGGTTGAGCTGCCTTGGCAGCCTGGGAGCAGCTCCAGGAGCTTCACTTTGCTTTCCGTCCCAACATCCCGTGTCAACCGAACACACTGGGAATGAGAATTCCCCATTCCAGGAATGCTCCTCCAGCCTAACACCAGGAACAAGACATCCCAGACAGAACTGCAGCCCTCTCCAGCCCGCAGGCCCATGGAGGAGGGGAACGTGAACTACACCTCTGCTAAAGAACCACCCAAAGGCTGGTGAGAGGTGGTAAGAGGGAGAGCAGAGGAGGGAGCAGGGCTTCGTTATGCAACCGCGTTATCTAACGACCACAGAGACACCCTATAGGGGCTCTTTGTTTGCAGAGGGCAGGATAAAGAAATGCCACCAATATCTGAGTCACTGGTTCACCAAGAGGCTCCGGAGCTATTTTCAGGTGGAAACTTTTCCAGTTTCACATGATAATTTGGGAGGACTGGCTAATTCCCTGGCTCCACCCACCGCCTTGTAACACAGCTCCCTGCTGCTCTTGCATATATAGATAGGTATGGCCCTACAACTGGGTGCAGACAGAAGAGCCTGGAGACAGAGGAAACCCGGACTTTCTTCTTTCCCAGCCGCCCTCTACCCTCTCCCACCATGAAGAAGGAAATACTGACCCTGGCCTTTGCTCGAGCCGTCTTCGTCGAGTTCCTCTCCACGCTCATCTTCGTCTTCATCGGCCTCGGCTCAGCCCTCAAGTGGCCCTCAGCCCTGCCCAGCATCCTCCAGATCTCGCTGGCCTTCGGCCTGGCCATCGGCACGTTGGTGCAGGCGTTTGGCCACATCAGCGGCGCCCACATCAACCCGGCCGTGACCATCGCCTTCTTCGTCGGGAACCAGATCTCCTTCCTCCGGACGCTCTTCTACGTGATTGCCCAACTGGTCGGGGCCATCGCTGGGGCTGGCATCCTCTATGGGGTGACGCCGGCCAATACCCGTGGTAACCTGGCCATCAACGCTGTAAGTATCCCCACCTGGAGATGGTTTGCCTTGCCGGGCGCGTTCCCCTTCCCTTCTGAGTGGGTCGCTCGTGCCAGCGCCAGCTCGGAGAGCCGAATCCATCTCAGTGCATTGCATAGAGGGATGGGAATGGGCTAGGAGCAAACCCCGGCATAGCCAGCACAGGATTGACATGACAGATTCATTGTGCGGGGTAATAAATGGCATGTTTTTTTTCCCCTTCTTTAATAAGTGCTTCCTTTATCCTAAGGGCCTGAGTGAGTCACCAGCACCATTGAGATGTTCTTGACTGCAGCCTCTCCACCTGGAGATTAGTGCTGGGATAGGAGCTGTGCCAGGACAGAGGCTGGAGGGCAGGGAGCAGAGCCAGCACGGGCAGGGGGAGCGGAGCCCGCTGGCACTGCTGCACTGGGGGAGCTGGGGATGAGAGGAGGATGGAGAAGAGCTGAAGGATCAATCACGGGGAGGCAGCGAGGGGCTGCTCTTGGAGGAGAAGGGGGGCATTGGCCCCCTGGGAGATAAGTGGGGATGAGGAGCTTGTCTCAAACCCTTGGGAAGAGCTGGGAAACCACCTGAAATGGGAGCAGTGGAGCTCCTGCTCCAACCACATCGGGTCTGGCCCCCTGGGATCAGCACAGGCTTGGGGCAGAGGGATCAGTCACTAGGGTGAGATGCTGCGTGCATCTCGTTCCCACACGCTCCCGGTCCCAAACCGGTCAGCTTTAGCTAAAAAACATGGGTCTTGGGGCACTTTATCCTTCCCAAGCCCAGTGGGGTCCAGTCCATCTGACAGATCCCAACGGCGAGCACAAAGGTGCTGGGACAACAGCCCAGCCTTCACCCCAACCCCCTCCCTTCATCCCGTGCCCACAAAGCGGAGGGGGAGATGAACCAGGATGCAACAGCTTGCAAGGATCAAGGGGAAAAGAAACAGAGGGGGAAAAAGGGGCAAATCCATGTGGGGTTTGGTGGGAAAACACCGAGTGTAGCGGAGACAAGCAAGTGGAAAGAGACTGGAGAGCGCTGGGAAGGGAGAGATCAGGAGGGAGGCAGATTTGGGGCCAAGAAAGGTAATTTCTTCCTTTTCAGGGAAAGAAGCCCTGGAAGCAGAGCACCTTGTGCCCAAAGGCTGGGCAGGGGAGCTGGGGGGCTTCTCTTGCATGGCTTTGCAAGCCCAAACCCACCAGCAAAGCCCTCAAGTGGTGTTGCTGAGCCCTAGGGCTGGGTGATGACTGTTGGCTTTTGCTGGTTGGCAGCTCAACAACAACACGACCCCCGGGCAGGCCCTCGTGGTGGAGATCATCCTCACCTTCCAGCTGGCCGCCTGCATCTTCGCATCCACGGACAACCGGAGGAGCGGCAACGTGGGCGCCCCAGCGCTGTCCATCGGGCTCTCTGTTGCCGTGGGGCACTTGGTGGGGGTGAGTGGCCAGGCAGAGGGTCCTGCTGGGACAGAGCTCCCCCAAAATAACCCCCCTGCGGTCGGTCCCAGAGGGAGCTGCATTGGGAGAGCCAACGGGACATAGCAGGGCTCCTTGTCCATGGTGATGTGGGGAAGGATGGCATCCATCCCAGGCTCCCTGCAAGAGAGACAGCACCAGGGACCGCTTCCATCCCTGCTCCTGGGAAGTTGTCCCTGCCTGCTAAGCCAGAGGTTAAGGTGCAGAGGCCGGGTTCAGATGCTGCACCTTAACCTGGTCTCCTTTCCACACCGACAGATCTACTTCACCGGCTGCTCCATGAACCCAGCGCGCTCCTTCGGGCCCGCCGTCGTCGTGAGGAGGTTCAGCTCGGCGCATTGGGTGAGCATCAGGGCTCGGGACCAGGCTGCATGAGATGCAGGGCAAGGGAGAGGGCAGTGATTGCACCAGGGCGGGATGTTTTCAAGCCTGAAAGGATAAAAGGGGCTGGAGAACATGTGATGAATGGATTGGAAACAGGTTATCCCCATAGCACAGAGCCAGTATAGCCCCCATGCAACGGTGCAGAATGAGCTAGGGCATCATCTGATGTCCATAAAGCCCATGGAGAAGCCCAGCTTTGGCTTTCCACTCACCCACTGAACCTGCAAGCTCAGACCCAACCTTTCAGAGCAGGCTTGGCGCTTCCTTTCCAGCACACCCCATCTCTGCACTCATAAAGAACTTGATGTCTTCAGCAAGCAAAGCTTAAGAGATTTCAGCCCAAGAAGTCTACTGGGATGGGTATTTGCATCTCTGCATGGGACAGGAAATGCGGAGCAGTGAGGAATGCTGGTGTAATGGCTGGACGTGGTGCACCATCCTCCAGGACCTGCTTTCACCCTCTTCCTTGTTTGCTTTCTAGGTGTTCTGGGTTGGACCCATCCTTGGGGCTTGCTTGGCCTCACTGCTCTACTTCTACATCCTGGTCCCCTACTGCATGAACCTGTCAGATAGGGTTGCCATCATCAAGGGCACCTACGAGTCAGAGGAGGAGTGGGAAGAGCAGAGAGAGGAGAGGAAGAAATCCATGGAGTTGACCCCACCATAGGAAGAGTTAGGAAAGAGCAAGCAGAAGGAGGGGAGGAAGCCCCACACATGGGCTCATGTGTGCACCAATGACCACATCCAGCTACAGCAGACTCTTAAGCAAAAGCCTTGCAACCCAAAGACCACCTGTGGCTAAGAAAGGAGCATTGCAGTGTCTGTATATAACCCCTCTACACGAGTGTGAGCGCTAGAACCTCTCCTAAGCTTAACTGCAGCCAGCGAAGGCATCTCAGCCTAGGGCAGCCTCAGCTGCAGCTTTGCACCCATGGGGCTGCATCCCTGCCCTCCTGGGTGCCAGTTGTGCACCGCTGGCAGGGGCCTGAGCCCGCATGTGCTGGTGCACAACAGGATTTCACCCCTGCATCTGACGGCCCAGGGGATGGAAACACCATGTAGAGCCCAGCAGAGAAGAAGGACCGCTTTGGGCAAGGTGGGTGCAGCCCAATCCCCCGCTTCCTCCCCGCCACAGGGCCAACGCTACCCATAGATGCTCTTTGTCACGCATTAGCTGGTGCTGGTGAGTCCTATTTATTCATGGCTGCGGAAAGAACCATGATTCGTGCATTTTGTGTCGAGATCTTTGTAATATAGGATATTATTTATTGTGAATAAAGGGAATTTTAAACAAGCCACGGGCATCAGATTGTAGGAGGAAAGAATGGGTGAAGCTGGCTTCAGAGACATCCCAAAGGGCAGGAAACATCCCAAAGGGTAGGAACCACCCCAAAGGGCAGGAACCATCCCAAAGGGCAGGAACCACCCCAAAGGGCAGGAACCATCCCAAAGGGCAGCTCCTAGACCCCAAGCCCTGTGGGAACAGGCACTATGGGGTGGTTTGGGAGGCGATAGTGGCTAGGATGAACCAGTGCAGGAGATGCCTCACAAGCAGGACCCAGGTCCAGGGCAGTGTGAAGCCCATCGGCAGGGCTGGCAGGAGCAGGGAGGAGCAGGCAGCAATCCTTCACGCTCCAGTTTGAGTCAGGCTTTCTGCCATACCAGTTCTCCCACTGGTGCCCTCAAAAGCTGACCCACAACGCTCCCAGCCCCTCGCCCGGTGCCAAACCCACACCTTCGCCCTGACCTCCTGCTGGAGCCCTGCTCTTCCAGTTCTGCCACCACCTTCTGCCAAAGCGCCTCGTGCCAGCCTGGCCATGGGGACACCGGCTCCATCCCTCCCCTCTGGCTTCCCAAATCCAGCCCCAGGCAAAGCTCCATCGCAGCCCCGCTTTGTGCTGCGGAGATGAGGCTTCTGCTGAGCACAGACCCCAAAGGAGGTGGGAGATGCTCGTCCAGGAGCTACCTGATGCAGCTTGATGCCCATCAGATGGGTCATGCCCCCTTTGCATGGGAGATGGGCAGCATCACCCCTATTTGAAGCAGCTTTGCAACCCAGGCTGAGCCTGGGTAGCAGCAGACCCTTATCCCTCCTTTTCCTTTACCCTCTCTGCTCTGGCCCTCAACACAAGAGGTGGGGGACAAGCAAGAGGAGAAAAGGAGGGGAAAAAGCCCTTAGTTTGGGTCACACAGAGCTAAGGAGCTAAACCCACATCCTGTACCCTGCCTTAACCCTCCCATGCCACCCCTCCTCAGGGACGGGCTGAGGCAACAACCCCTCTGTGCCTCAGTTTCCCCCTTTCTTAAGGGCAGAGAATAATCAGCAGCACAATCGCACATGGAATGCTGCTGCTCTCCAGACACAAGCCCCAGGGGAACACTCAAGCACCTCCAGAACCCAGAGACACCCCTCTCAAAGCACCCCAACAGCAAAGCAACAGCCCAAAACCTGCATCCAACAATCTCCTTCCACGGCAGCCCTGGCCCCTGAGGATGCACCCAGAGGTACACTGAGAGCAGGGCACCCTGAGCATCCCCCTTCGCTTTGCTGATCTAAACCCCATCCACCCCAGCATCCAGGAGTCCTGGCATACCCCACACCCCATAAAGGGACTCAGGGAGCAGCACAGCACCCCACAGAGGGGCCCAGCTCCCAGCGTGCCCAACAAGCAGCAGAAAGGCGGGCTGGGTGTGAGCCCTCCATGGGATGAATCAGAGCATCTGCCACAGCAGCTCTGCGTCAGCACAAAAGGCAGCCAGCGCCTGGCTCGAAAACACAGGATGGACCCAGGCAGGGCTGGGGGGGAGGCAGCGGGGAGGGGGCACAAGCAATGAACCCCCCCCTTCCCCATTGCACGGGCAGGGGTAGAGCCTGAAGCAGAGCGAGCGCCGGCAGCATCCTGCCCGGTGCAGAGCTCCTGGTGCTCGTGTCACCCCTTCCCCACCCAGCTTCGTGCTGGTCCCTGGTAGATGCAATCCATGGCAGAGAGCTTGCGTTTAATCCGGCCCAAAGCCTGGCATCCTGCAAGGGATGTGAGCTCACCTGTGCCAGGGCAGAGCCCAGGTCGTGGCTGGGGAGCCCCAAGGTCCTTCTGCCTGTTCCTGCCTGCCCAGGGATGGGAACAGCGGTGCTTAAACCCAGAGAAACTTGGGTCTTTTGAAGGCTTCGAGCCCCGTTTTGAATGGGGCTGTTACTGCTTTCCCCTGCTTCTCCCTGCAACGGGAGCTGCCCATGCACCCCATCACCCCCCTTCCCTATGGCCACAGGGATCCAGCACCAGTGGGGTTAGAAGGGTGTGAATTCAATCAGTGCCTTGTACCACCGGTTCCTTGCACATCCCCTGGTTTAGAGGTGCATCAGGTGAGACTATGGCACTGCAGCACATCCTTCTTGTACGTACGTGCCATAATGAGGTGCAGTTACCCCCTAAATGCCCCTACCAGCAGTTGCTTTGCACCAAGAGCATTTCACAGACTGTTTCTCATTCTGGAGCATCTTTTCCATTAAAAGAGCTTTTAAAAAGGTCCTTTTTTGTTGTTCTGGCAAGGAGGAAACCCCCAACTTTTCCCCATGTTGTAGCAACCTTGAAACCTTATATCTCCTCACGCATCAAAGAGCTTTCAATCTGTTTAAGGAAGGGCTCTTTGTGCAGCATCTAAAGTCCCTGAAACACAAGCTTGCTGGGCCATTGTAGACACAGGGGAGGGAACCAAGTGCTTGAGGAGAAACAAGATCCTGTGGCAATATCCCCATTAAACAAGGGTATTTCCAATGGGTTGTAGGTGCCTCTTTGCGTCAGCCCTTGGCAAAGGATCAGCCCAGCTCCCTCCATCCCTCGGATAAGGCTGCCCAACCTGGGAGCGCATCCCTGCCACCGGGGCTGGGCTTTGCAACCCTAAATGCTTTGCTTCAAGCTGGAGTTTGACTTCCCATGGAAAGCACCTGGAGAACAAAGCAAAGCCAAGTCCTGCTGGTGGAGAACAGGGCCATGAGAGATGGAGGCAGCCAGGCAAGCGCAGGGCAGGCGGGGAAGCATCGCAGAGGGGGACTGCAGCCCACCGAGTGGCCCAGGAAAGCAACGACCCCTCCAGGAGCAGCTTTGCTGGAGAGCCCCAAGCAGCCAAGGACCAACTCAGGAGCCATAAGGAAGCCAAGCTGCAGATGTTCTCCCTTGGCTGCAGCTCCGCAGCGCACCGGGAGATGCGGGAGGCTCTCGAGATGCTTCCTGTGCATCACCCAGGGCAGCAGAGGCACGGCAGAGCCCGGCAGGATGTTGGTGTTAGTCACGCTCCAGCCTGTGCCAGCACCCACCTCCTCTGGAGCGCACGCACCGAGCTTCCCCCTCCTACTCAGCCTCTGCCCAGCCTCGAGCTGCTGCGGTCCCGGTTCTGTGACCCTTCCTGTTGGCACCGGGAGCAGCCTCCACCTCAGCATCCACCGCCTTCATCCGTGTTTGCTCGTGGGCTTCTAGCATAGAACGGATTGGGTTGGAAGGGACCTTAAAGCCCATCCAGTTCCAACCCCCTGCCACGGGCAGGGACCCCTTCCACTAGAGCAGCTTGCTCCAAGCCCCTGTGGCCAGCGTGGCCTTGATGGCATGGAGCATCCAAACCTTGCCCATTCAACCCATCCCAGTGCCCCAGCACCCTCACAGGGAAGAACTTCCTCATCTCCAACCTGAACTCCCCCTGTTCCACTCTGAACCCATCACCCCCTGTCCCATCGCTCCAGTCCCTGATGCAGGTCCCTCTCCAGCATCCTTGTACCCCCCTTCAGGCACTGGAAGCTGCTCTGAGCTCTCCACGCAGCTTCTCTGCTCCAGCCCCTGAGCATCCTCATGGCCTCCTCTGGCTTTTCTCCCCCACCTCCATGTCCTTCTTATGCTGAGGACCCCAGCACTGCACACAGGTACGACTCGGGTTGAATGCAGCAGCACGTCGGGTCAGGCTTCAGCACCCACCAGCAATGGGCACCACTGCTCAGGTGAGTGTGAAGCCACCAGTGCTCTGCTTTGGTCCTTGCTTCAGCATCGGTGCAGTGCACCAAGGCCCTGCTGAGTGCATGGGGAGATGCAGCACCATAATACACGGGAATACAGGAGGAGAATTGCCCCAAATAAACCTGCAGTTCAAGAGAAGAAGGGCAGAAGATGTCCAGAGCCCTGGGAGGGCAAAAGGATCTGTTCCCACCTCAACACCCCCCTAGAGCCCTAAAAATGCCTCTTTAAAGCACCTAAAGACTTGGAGTTATTTGAGTTATAGTCGATATAATAATAGGGAGTTATTAACAGATGCCTCAAGGCTGGGGACCAGAAGGGGACAGTGACTGGGCTGGTCCTGCAGTAAGCCTGGAGCAGCTCCCATGGGTGCCTGGGACATCTCTTGCTGCCCTCTGCTGGGATGCTCCATGGAGAACAAGCAAGAGGCCGGGAAAAGCCTCACCAGAGGGAGGTTTCTTAAGAGTAAAAGGGGGATAAAAACCCCATTCCTGCTTCCAGCCACTCTTCTCCAAAGAGCAGCCTCAGCATCCCATATGAAAACAAGGCTCTCTCCCTGCCTGGACCACAGGCTCTGCGCTGCTGGCTCAGGGCTGCGTTTCTGCTGCCAACTTCCCTCTTGCTCCAAGGTTTTGCCTCCCCTTCTCCAGGATACAGCCCCGTTTGTTCTTCACCTCCCTCCTGCAAACAGGCAAAGTCCAAGAGCGGCCCCAAGAAGGGCTCCTTGTGCTGCGGGGTGGCGACGGCAATCAAAGAGAGTCATAAAGTAAAGAAGGGAAAACAAAGAAGCAACCCTAAGGTCTGCCTGACAAAGGGGCTTTGTTGGGAAAGGGCAGCTCCGGAGCCAGGAGGGTTTTCCAGGCACAAGGAGAGCACAAGGACTTCGCAAGCAAGGAAGGGATTAAGCAGCTTTAAGCCCCAGCCCAGTAAGAGGCCTCTGAACTGGCTGAGCTCCCACCCCGGGACTGATGCACACTCAGCATTTGGGCTGCTCTCCCCCCAAAACAAGAGATCCCCAAGCTCGTGGCATCCAACCAGCATCGGGATGCACAGGAGGACGAGTCCCCATGCCCAGCCTTGCTGCGTGGGAAGGGTCCTGGAGAGCCAGGATCCAATGGGGCTCAGAAACCACCCCTAAAAACATAACCACCACCAAACAAAACACAGCCCAGCATCTGGCAAGCATCCTCCAGGATACGGCCCTTGGCTGCCGGCTTGACATTAATCCTGCTTGGCAAGACAGCAAGAGCTCTCCTGCCCCCAAGCCAGGTACAGCTGCAGGTTGATATAATGCCCTCTTGTGCAGCTGGGGAGGGGAAGAACAGGAGCAAAACAAGCTCAAGATGCCCTGTACAGTTTGCCTTTTCTTGCCAAAGGACCTCAAAGAGAGAGAAATCAATTCCCCTTCCCCAAGGATTCTCCCAGCTGCTGGGATTTCCCCCCTCTCATTCCCAAGGAGGGCATTTCTCCTGTGATGGAGCAGCTCTTTCCCTGCCCGAGCAGTTCCAGCAGCAGAAAACGAACCCTTTCTTCTCTCCTGAAGGAAATTCCTTAGTTTTCAAGCTACTCACCCAACCAACCGCTTTCCAACAAGGAGCCATCCCCCCTCCTCCTTTAAAAGACCAGAGTCCATAGGAATTATGATAGCTGCTATCAGCATCCATCCGCATCAAAGGGGAAAGGGATATAAACCACTATCAGCTTATTTTGTTCCAACCAGATAAGAAAACCTCTATGGCTCTTTCACAAAGAAACCCTGCAAGAGCAGTTAATGGGGAGATAAAGCTTGGATGGAAGTCGGGTGTGTAAACAGTGACATCAAGAGGCTCCTTATCTCTGTGCCTTTGTCCCGGTGTTTGCTTTAGATGTGGGGCTCAGCACTGAAGCTGAGCATCAGGAACCAGCTCCCCTCTGCACAGGCAGCATCCCTGCAAGAGCAAGAGCCTGGCCTTGGGTTTACTCATCCCTGCCTTGGGTTTACTCATCCCTGCCTTGGGTTTACTCATCCTTTATAATTCAACCCCCAGATACGCATTTTTCCATGGAAACAGCATGTGAAGAAAACACCTTTCTCTAGCAGCAGCAGCCCCAGCTTTTCCGTGCCTCACTGTCTCGGTGCATTAACAAGGCTCTTCCCCACCACAAAGGGCTTCCATCCGCATCAAGACACGTTCCGAATCAAGCTGTAAGTGAGCCGTTCTGCAGCACCAGGGGGATCAGGAGGGAGCATCCTGCAGCACATCAGTGCGTGCTGTTTAGCACCAGCCCCAGTCTCAGAGCTAGAGCAGAGCGGTCAAATCTGGTACCCACAATTGGTAGGAGGGCCCAGGAGCTGCAGGTCTGAAGGCGACCCCTGCTCCAATCTGATGGGGCTTAATTCATGGAATGGTTTGGGTTGGAAGGGACCTTAATGCTCATCCAGCTCCAACCCCACCATAGGCAGGGGCACCTTCCACTGGAGCAGGGTGCTCCAACCTGGCCTTGAGCACTGCCAGGGATGGAGCATCCAAACCTTCTCCATTCAATCCATCCCAGCGCCCCAGCACCCTCACACTAAGGAGCTTCTTCATCTCCAACCTGAACTCCCCCTGTTCCACTCTGAACCCATCACCCCCTGTCCCATCACCCCAGTCCCTGATGCAGGTCCCTCTCCAGCATCCTTGTACCCCCCTCCAGGCACTGGAAGCTGCTCTGAGCTCCCCACGCAGCTTCTCTCCTCCAGCCCCAGTGTTCTCAGCCTGGCTCCTATGGGAGCTGCTCCAGCCCCTGAGCATCCTCGTGGCCTTGCTCCAGCAGCTCCATGTCCATGCTGAGGACCCCAGCACTGCACACAGCTCCTCTACAAGGCTTGGGCATTGCAAGCGTGAACCCTGCACTAACATCTTGCAATAAGGCAGCAAATGAGCTTCCAATCTGCAGGGAAAGGAGCTGAGGCCATAGGGTCCCCATTCTGCCGCTGCAGCAGGGTGCAGCTCCCCTGTTTATCATTGCACATCCCCTGGGGTAGATGGAAAGCCATGGGCAAGCCGTCCCCGGCTGAGCAAACACAGCTTCTCTATCTCAACAGGCAAGTGAATCTGGAGGCATAATTTGTCATCTAATTGCAGCAACACACCCAGGATTAATTGGTGCATTTGGATGCAAAGCAGGTTTTATTTATGGCTCGCTCAGGTTTCAGCAGCCCCTTGCCAGCAAGCCCTGCCAAGGTAAAAGCCATGGCAAACAGGCAAAGAAGGGCTCAAAGAGGGAGCTTTGGCAGTGCTTGGTGAATCACACACGAAGCTGCTGAGGGCCCATTGACATCAAGAGGCTGAAGTGCAAACCTCCCTCGGCCACCTTAGCACCAGGCTCTATTTGGGGCTGTTTCAGCCCATGGACAATGATAACTCGTCTCATGAGGGCCCCCAAGACCTTGAGAGCATCACAGGCAGGAAGAGGAGGCAGGTGAGAAAACAAACCTGACAGGGCTCTCCAGATGTCAAAGCCAAGGGGGCACGGAGCAGAAAGGAACCATGTTAAAGAGGGGACATGGAGCAGGAGCAAACCCTTCCCCACCATCTCCCCTTGTCCCAGACAAACCCAAACCAACCCTACCCCTACGTGAGGGGTAGGGCAGGCTTCAAGCACGCCAGCACCAAGCCCACGTTGACAAACCCAACCCCATGGGCATCACCACAGATGCTCCTCACACGCTCACAGCTTCGCTTGCCCAGAGCTGCCCCAGTGCAGCTCCCGCTGGGCCCCAGCATGACCCAGCAATGGCTTGGTGCTGGGCCAGGGTGCCCCAAGGGGCTGAGCCGGCTCCAAACCACCTCAGAGCACCCAGCACAGCCCTTAGCACCCGCTCTCCTCTGGAAGGGGAAGGGAAGCACCCACCTTTCAGTGCAGAGCATCATGCCGAGAGCACAGGGAGCAAGGGGCAGCCAAAGAGGACCAGGAGGGATGTCCAGGGAGCAGGAGGGATGGCAAACTCCCAGGGTTGAAGACCATGGATGGACTCAGCACCAGGCTTTGTAGGCAGCAAGAGCTCAACCAGGTGAGGTGGATTGCTGAGGCTGATTGCTGAGGTTTCGGGAGTAAAATGCACTGATTGACCCAGGTGAAAGGACAGAGCCTCTGATCTGACCCCAATCACCATCAGCTCCCACTGCTGAGGAGCTGTGGAGCAATGAGAGGATGCTGTGAGGGAAGGGAAGGATGGACAGAGAAAGGATGGACAGGTCTGAGCTCCTCACTACAAGAGAGACATTGAGGTGCTGGAGTGGGGCCAGAGAAGGGCAGCGGAGCTGGTGCAGGGCCTGGAGCACAGGGGTGATGGGGAACGGCTGAGGGACCGGGGGGGGTTCAGATGGAGAAGAGAAGGCTCAGGGGGGACCTGATCGCTCACTGACAGCAGGATGGAGCCAGGCTCTGCTCCCAAGGGATGGGGCAAGAGGAAACGGCCTCAAGCTGCACCAGGGCAGGTTTAGATGGAGCTGAGGAACAATTCCTGCCCCAAAGCGTGCTCAGGCATTGGAACAGGCTGCCCAGGGCAGGGCTGCAGGCACCGTCCCTGCAAGCGCTCACACACCCTCAGTGCAATGGGTTAGGGGTGGCCTTGGGACTGTTGCACTGGACGAGCTTAAAGCTCTTTTCCAGCCTGGTTGATGCTCGTGGCTCCTCTCTGACAGAGGAAGGCCGCCACCTGCTGTCCATGCACACAGAAAACGGGACAAAATGGGACGAACTGAGCCAAAATCCGGCTTCTCCCGCACATCAGGTTGTCCAGAGAGGGTGGTGGATGCCCCATCCCTGGACACAATCCAGGCCGGGTTGGATGCGGTTCTGAGCAACCTCATCGAATTGAAGATGCCCCTGCTCCTTGCAAGGAGATTGGACCGGCAGGTTTTGAAGGTCCGATCCAACCCAAGCTGTTCCATGATCCTATGATCTTATAAGAGAGATTCATGCCCCCATGGTGCGGTCCTTTAGGGTGGCAGAGCCACCAGCAAGCCAACCGGGTGGAAAGGGAAGGACCACAGAGGGCGCTTGGAACCAGGAGCCCAGCATCAGTGGGGAGAGCTCCTGCAGGACCCTTCTCCAACCCACCCCGCTCGGTGCTGGCTGAGCTGAGCACTGCGGGGTCCTCCGTGGGGCCGGGGAGAGGCGGGGTGGGGGGGGACGGGACCCCATCACAACCAGAGTCAGCGTGAGCTCCTTGGGTGCCATTCAGAAACCTCTCTGGGAGTGATGGGTGCAAGAACCTCTCTGGGAGTGATGGGTGCAAGAACCTCTATGGGAGTGATGGGTGCAAGAACTTCTATGGGAGTGATGGGTGCAAGAACCTCTCTGGGAGTGATGGGTGCAAGAACCTCTATGGGAGTGATGGGTGCAAGAACCTCTCTGGGAGTGATGGGTGCAAGAACCTCTATGGGAGTGATGGGTGCAAGAACCTCTCTGGGAGTGATGGGTGCAAGAACCTCTATGGGAGTGATGGGTGCAAGAACCTCTCTGGGAGTGATGGATGCAAGAACCTCTATGGGAGTGATGGGTGCAAGAACCTCTCTGGGAGTGATGGGTGCAAGAACCTCTCTGGGAGTGATGGGTGCAAGAACCTCTCTGGGAGTGATGGGTGCAAGAACCTCTCTGGGAGTGATGGGTGCAAGAACCTCTATGGGAGTGATGGGTGCAAGAACCTCTCTGGGAGTGATGGGTGCAAGAACCTCTCTGGGAGTGATGGGTGCAAGAACCTCCATGGGAGTGATGGGTGCAAGAACCTCTCTGGGAGTGATGGGTGCGAGCGCTCCCGGAAGGCTGAGCTCATTAATCCCCGCTGATGACAGGCTCCGTGCTGAGGCCACCGCTGGCCCTCATTAGGAGGCTCCTCCAGATGAGCCCCTGCTGAGCACCAGCCCCGTGCTGACGGTGATGGGAGCTGCAGGGAGCTCTTCCGTAGCGCAGTAATTACCCAGCCCCGGGCAGAAAGGTCCCGGGGGCAGAGCACAGAGAGGAGCCGGAGCCTTCATCTCCTCCAGGGCTCGTGTTGGATGCAGGGGAAGCGGGGTCCCGCTTGCCTCTGTCCATTGACAGGGTGACACAGGGCACCTTTAGTCCCCTGAGCGCTGGACCGCGGGCGGTCCACAGCCAAGAGCTCCAAACTGCCCCCGTCAGAGAGAGGCAGGAGCAGCCCTCAGAGGTTCAGGGAGCTCCTGCAGCTTCAGGGAGCTGAGGGCTCCGCTCCACTGCCAGCGATGGAGCAGCCAAACCTTCCCCGTTCAACCCATCCCAGCGCCCCAGCACCCTCACACTAAGGAGCTTCCTCATCTCCAACCTGAACTCCCCCTGTTGCACTCTGAACCCATCACCCCCTGTCCCATCGCCCCAGTCCCTGACGCAGGTCCCTCTCCAGCATCCTTGTACCCCCCCTTCAGGCACTGGAAGCTGCTCTGAGCTCCCCACGCAGCTTCTCTGCTCCAGCCCCAATGTTCTCAGCCTGGCTCCTATGGGAGCTGCTTCAGCCCCTGAGCATCCTCATGGCCTCCTCTGGCCTTGCTCCACCACCTCCAAGTCCTTCTTATGCTGAGGACCCCAGCACCGCACCCAGTGCTGCAAGCGGGGTCTCACCGAGCAGAGCAGAGGGGCAGGATCACATCCATGACCGGCTGCTCACGCTCCTTTTCCTGGTGCGCAGCCAGCACCAGATGATGCTGAGCAGCCCCAGTTTCACCTCTGGCCTTGGGGGACAAACCCAGGCTTGGATCCAAGGGTGTCCATGCATCTGAGCTGGGTTTTACCCTGCAGGAAGCAGCAGCATCCTGGTACCCAAACGCTTCTTTGACACCTTTACTCCTGCTTTATTCCTCTGTGTGTTTTAACTCAACCCAGAGCGGGGTGAAAGGGCAGAGAAATCAGCTCTCCCTGCAGGACCTATGGTGGCCAAGTCACCTGGAAGGAGGAAACCCACAGGTCCTTTGGGCCAACAAGGACCCAGCAACAGCGAAAGCCCCATCCCCTGCTGCACGCATCAGCTGCAGACGTGGCAACGGCCTTGCCTGCAGCAGCCCCACTTCGAGACTGCTCTAATGATGCCGAGTGACCCATGCAGCACCGACCAGGAGCAGCAGTGACCTCCCCGTCAGCTCGCAGCATCCTCCTAACAAGCTTAAAAGCGCTGGGAAGGGGAAGAGCAGCGCCAGAACCTGCTGCAAGGAGGGACGGGCGATCCGGCTTGGAGGGCAGCGGGGCTGGGCAAAGGTAGGAGCCTTTTCCCCCCTTCTTTCCCACCAGTTTGGGGATTAAACCCTTTTCCTCCCTTCTTTCCCACCAGTTTGGGGATTAAACCCTTTTCCTCCCTTCTTTCCCACCAGTTTGGGGATTAAACCCTTTTCCTCCTTTATTTCCCACCAATTTTGGGATTAAACCCTTTTCCTCCCTTCTTTCCCACCAATTTTGGGATTAAACCCTTTTCCTCCCTTCTTTCCCACCAGTTTGGGGATTAAACCCTTTTCCTCCCTTCTTTCCCACCAATTTGGGGATTAAACCCTTTTCCTCCCTTCTTTCCCACCAGTTTGGGGATTAAACCCTTTTCCTCCTTTCTTTCCCATCAGTTTGGGGATTAAACCCTTTTCCTCCTTTCTTTCCCACCAATTTTGGGATTAAACCCTTTTCCTCCTTTCTTTCACACCAGTTTGGGGATTAAACCCTTTTCCTCTCTTCTTTCCCACCTCTAGTGGAAGAAATCAACCCCGAGTCATGCAAGCGGTTGGTGACGGGCATCCCAAAGTCTGGTTATCAGGAATTAAGGGCTGGAATTTTACTCCTCCTGACTGGCTAGGGCTCCTAGATAGAAATAGTGCTCCTGGATAGAAATAGGGCTCCTGGATGGATGCAGTGCTCCTGGATAGAAATAGGGCTCCTGGATGGATGCAGTGCTCCTGGATAGAAATAGGGCTCCTGGATGGATGCAGTGCTCCTGGATAGAAATAGGGCTCCTGGATGGATGCAGTACTCCTACACAGAGACTGTGATGAGGTTTCTTGCAATGAATTCTACCTTTAGATTGGCCAAACCCCTCCTTGGGGCTCTGCGCCTGCTCCTAAGCAATGGCAGAGGTGCAATGGGGAACTGTGAGGCTGCACTTCCCATTGCACCCATCCACACCCTGCCAGGACCCCCAGGCTGGATCTGTCCCGTGCCACGCTGCAGGGCTGGGGGGGGCTTGGGGGGGCAGTGGTGATGGTTTTCTCTGTCGTGACATGGATGCCTCTCTCGTGACTTTTGCCTTCTCCAGCAGGACCAATGCAGGTCGTGCGGTGGCTGAACCTCTGCGGGCTGGTGTTGGCCATGCTGATCCCCACAGGGTGGCCGATGGGCACCAAGGACCTGGAGGACACATCCAGGTAGGGAACGTTGGTGGAGCTGCTCCAGGAGATGCTGCCATGGGCAGGGGCTGTTGGAGCAGCTCAGCCGTTGCTGTCGCTGCCTCACTGCTGCAGCGTTCCTGTTCTCATTGCTCCAGGCAGGATCCTTCCTGGCTCTCTCCCAGCCCATGCAGGGACATTGCCATGTCCAATCCCCTGGAATTCTTGGATGTGTCAGACCAGTGATGGGATGCAGTGGGACATAAAGCTTTGGGCAGGATGCATTGGGAAGGATGCATTGGGAAGGATGCTTGGGCAGGATGCTTGGGCAGGATGCATTGGGAAGGATGCATTGGGAAGGATGCTTGGGCAGGATGCTTGGGCAGGATGCATTGGGAAGGATGCATTGGGAAGGATGCTTGGGCAGGATGCATTGGGAAGGATGCATTGGGAAGGATGCTTGGGCAGGATGCTTTGGGCAGGATGCTTGGGCAGGATGCATTGGGAAGGATGCATTGGGAAGGATGCTTGGGCAGGATGCTTGGGCAGGATGCATTGGGAAGGATGCATTGGGAAGGATGCTTTGGGCAGGATGCTGAGCCTCACTCCACGGGGAGGAAAATCCATTAGGAACCCTCTGCCGGAGTGAATTTGGGATAGGAGGGACCCCAACATCATCTCTCCATCCTGGAGGGGTTGATAGGAGCCTCGGGCATCACCACACTCCTTCCCAGGAGCAGCAGATTGGAGGCACAAACCCACCACAGCCAAGCAAGACACAGGGCAAATAATATGGGATGAGATTTCCCACCTAATGTCAGGAATAAACCTGGCCAGGCTGGGCTGACCCCCTTGGGAAATGGGTTTTATGGATTCTTAGGGCTTTCCTGGGGGATGCTCCACACGGTCAATGCCCGAGAGGATTCTGTGCCCGGAAGGGTGCAGGATGGCACCGTGTGCATTAAAGCCACGTTGTCTGCCCCATCCCGAGCAGATGGAGCTCATCCGAGCCACAGAGTGCCCAGACCTTGGCGTCCAACAGGAAGCGGCACTCGGAAGGAACCTTCACCAGCGACTTCACCCGTTACCTGGACCAGATGAAGGCCAAGGACTTCGTGCACTGGCTCATCAACACCAAGCGGTTCAGGTGGGAAGGGAGCACCAACGACCCAGCACGGCTCCATGAGCCCCATCCCAAGGGAAAACCCCGCTTTGGGATGGTTTATCCCCACCTTTCCTCTCCTGTTTGGCAGCTCCACAAAGAGGTACCTAAAGGAGGAGCCGCGCGGCATCCCCTTCCCCGCTGCGTCCCCACTGCTGGTGTAAGTCATCCCCAACAGCCAAGGCTCAAAATGAGTCATTGGAAAACTCATGGGGATTCCCTGCCATTCATTTGTAATAGGATGAAGGAAATGAAGCTGGATGGGGTGGGGGGATTCAGTCACTTCCAATGGGAAGAGGTTGGTTTGTTCTCCCCATGCTTTCCTTCTGGTGTTCTGCACCTCACTTCAGCACCTCAGCCTAGTGGAAGGTGTCCCTGCCCAGGGGAGGGGGTTGGAACTGGATCTTGAGGTCCTTTCCAAGCCAAACCATCCCATGATTCTATGATGACCGTGGTGGGATCAGCGTTTATGGGGTGTATTATCATGGCTCGGTCTTGCTGAAGCAAAGTGGTCGCTCCTTTGCCAACGCGTTAAATCCCTGTTGCTGTTCCAAAGCTCCAACTCTGATTTCAGGGGGAGTTGAAGCCGTTCCGTGTCGGTTTGGGTTTGATTTTTAAGGTACAATTAAATGGCAAACCCAGGCGTCAGCTTTCCAGCACCATCAGCATGGGGATGTTGGACCCTCCATGGCCGGCAGCCGTTGGATGCTCCAAGGGAAGGATCCATCCATCACACGCAGCCGCCTTCACCCATCCGGGCTTTCCCAGCCTCCTCCTCCTGAACCTGCTCCCTTCCCTTCAGACCCACAGCTCTCCACTTCCTTTTCCCTAAAGTGTAATAAAACCTTCCCTAAATCCTGCTGCTCATTCCTGATGTCTCCAACCTTCCTGAGCATCCCATGGGGATCCCACGGCCACTGGTCCTGGGGGATATCAAAGCATCAGCCTCCGCCCTCAGCTTGGTTCCAGTGCCTTGTTTTTCCCTCAATTCCTGGAGTTTTAAGGAAAAGGACAATTGGGATGCACGTGCTGAGCCCAGACCTGTGCCAATGGGATTTAGGACTAAACCCCCCCCCCAATATGAAGGGTAACTGGGATCCCTTTGCATTTAATTAGTATTGAATTCTAATGGATGATCCAATGGATGATGCTCTGATGGGGGATTTCTACCCTGTGCCAGAACCTTCATCCCACCTGGTCCCATTCCGGATCCCCTTGCACACATCCCTACTCTGTCTGAGGTGCCTTGTGTGACATTGCCACCCCCTGCCCCCTTCAGCAAGGAGCCCACTGCGATTCCTGGCAGAAAACAAGGTTAAAAAATATAAAAATACATGAAATAAACGTTTAAAAATTAAAATTAAAATAAGAAATGAAGAACCCCCCCCACATTTTAAAGCCCAAACCAACGAACAATCACTGTTGAGGGGGTGGCATCGGTTTATTGGGGGACGGATGACGATGGACGGACTCAGCGGACGGGGGCTCAGCGGCGGCGGCCGAAGCGCTGCGGCGTCGCCATGGTCCAGAAGGGGGCGGCCGGAGGGTCCCAACTGCGAGGGCTGAGCTGGGGCTGGACCCCCACCCTGTGATGGGGCAGACGCATGGACTGGGTAGGATGGAGGTAGGGAGAAGGGGATACAGGGACAGAGGGACCGAAGGGGACAGAGGGATGCAAGAGGGTGGACAAGAGCAGACTGGTACAGAGGGACAGAGACAGAGGGACAGAAGGGGACAGGGGGATGCAAGAGGATGGACAAAAGCAGACTGGTACATGGGGACAGGGACAGAGGGACCGAAGGGGACAGAGGGATGCAAGAGGGTGGACAGATGGACAAGAACAGGCTGGTACATGGGGACAGGGACAGAGGGACCGAAGGGGACAGAGGGATGCAAGAGGATGGACAGATGGACAAGAACAGGCTGGTACATGGGGACAGAGACAGAGGGACCGAAGGGGACAGAGGGATGCAAGAGGATGGACAGATGGACAAGAACGGGCTGGTACATGGGGACAGAGACAGAGGGCCGAAGGGGACAGAGGGATGCAAGAGGATGGACAGATGGACAAGGACAGGTACAGTGGGGACAGGCGGACAGAAGGGGGTGGAACAGATGGAAGCAGACTGAGGGACACGGCCATGGGACATCCACAGACAGACGGACCCTAACGGGGACCCGGCACCATCCAGGCCACTTCCTTGTCCCGCTCTGGGTGCCCCCCCAAACTCCCGGCTCCCCCCTAAACCCTCCCGGCCCCCCCTCGGGTCCCGCTCACCTCTGCGGCTGGACGGGGGGTCCGGGGCTGCGGCCGGGCCGCTGCAGAGACCGGAGCATCGCGCCCAGGAGGGCTGCGGGAAGCGGCGGCCCCGGTGAGACGGCGGCGGCGGCCTGCGGGGAGGGGTCGGACGGGGAGGTCGGGAGGGGAGGGGGGAGGTTACGGCAGCGCCGGACCCAAAGGGTTCCACCGCTCCCCCCCGCAACAGAAGATCCCGTCCTCAGCCCCCTCCCCACCCCCTGACGGCGCTCACCGGGGCCAGGTCGGGGTCCATGGGGCAGGAGCGGGGCGCGCACAGGGCCCCCCCCAGCAGCAGCAGCAGCAGCAGCATCCGCCCGTCCATCGCCCCCACCGCCCGCTGCCGTCGCCGCCTCTTATTATAACCGGGCCGGAGCAGGGGGTCCCGGGGGAAAAGGCCGGGGGTTAAATCAATCCCGGCGCCCCCGCCCCTAATGGAACCCATTTACGAGCCGCGACGGCCCCCGGGGATGGACGGATACGGACGGGTGATGGGCGGATGATGACAAATGGACCGGGGCCCCTCCGCATCCCCCGCCTGGGACCTTCAACCGGCACTACCGGGGCTGCTCGGACCGAGAGACCCCCCCCAAATCCCGGGATCCCCTCCCCAAAGTCAGGACCCCCCCTCGCTGATCCCAATCCCCGACCAGGGACCCCGAGACAGGGACCCTGCCCCTGCACCCCCCCAACCATCCCGGTCCCCTCTCGGTCCCCCCTTCTTCTCCACCGCGGCTCATCTCCGCCACCGTGTGGCCGCGCTGCGCTATTGCAGCCCCGACGGGACACACAGATCGCGTGTTTCTCCCGCTCCCTTTGCCCCAAAACAAGCGGAAATCGCCCCAAATCTGCCCGTGGGTGCCCCGGACCACCGTGAGTCCCGTCCGTCCCCCCCCCCCCCCCCAGGCAGGTTCACCGGCTGCCACCCCGCGGTACCCCAAGTTATGGCTGGATGGTATCACAACCCCACGGTGCCCCCAAGGAGGACTGAGAGCATCACCCAAGCAGGTGACAGCCCTGTATCCCCCAGACGGGTGCCCCCCCGCACCCAGGTCACCTCCCCTGAAGCAAAGGGCAGCAGGCGCCGGCTCCTGGGTAATATTTAATGTTATATTTGCAGCATAAATAAAAGGCACGTTACATGTTTGGTACGAGACATGTCCCCCCCGTGTGTCCCCGTGTCCCCAGGGGGCTGTGAGGACCCGCTCACAGGGTGGGGGGGCATCGCGGCAAGGGGGTTACAGCTGGAACAACCATAAGGAGCTGCGCATCCGCTTGGGAAGTTGCTTATACGTCTATATAGGGCTGTATATACTCAATAGATACGTGGGGTTTCATAGATACTACACCCTCGGGGGGGGGGGGGGGTCCTTTTTATTGGCTTAACCCATGGAAGCTCGGCAAAGGAAGCAGCGTGGGGGGGGCAAAGGGACACCCCAGACCTTCCTCCCCCCTCCCCAGGGACCCTCGTGTCCCTTTGTCACCTCCTGGGCTTGTTTCAGGGCATGGAAGTTGTGGTGGGGGAACCAGAGCGAAACGGGTCCATGAAGTCCAACACTGACTGCATCTGCTGAGTCATCACAATCCAGAACCAAGGAGGAAAAGGGGCACCGATCCCAAAACCTCCCTAATCCCGATGGAAGGAGCATTCCCAGGGTTCAGCTGGGGAATGACCACACTGGGATGTGGGGCTCAGCCATTACTATTCACCAGGACAATGAATCCCAGTGGCTGGTGCCACCCTTGGGGGGTCTCCCTACCTCCCCATCACCACCAGAACATGGGCTTCAAACTCCTGGCGGAGCCCCAGGGTCACATCAAATGGGCCGCAGAGGAGGGATGGATGGTGCTGGGTGAACCTAAGCTAAGGCAAAGAGCAGGGCCTGGGGTGCTCCATCCCTTGGGAGCATGTGAAGAGCAGGAGGAATAACCCTGAAGCACAAAGCAAGAGGCCAGTGGGGCTTCCTGCCCTGAACGCCTTCAAGCAAGAGCTGAACCAGGAGGAGAGGAAAACGCCTTCACCCTCTCCCATCACCATGGGTCCAGGGGGAGCCTGCACCACCAAACTGGTTGGAAAGGCCACCTTACACCCAAAACCACCCCCAAAGCCAAAACCTGCCCTCTCCACCTACAGCCTGGAGAAGGAACCTCACAGAGACGTGATGAGGAAGGAGAGGATGATGCAGGGCAAGAACCCAGCAGCCCTTTGGCTCTTTGGAGCTGCTGGAAGTGCTCGGAGCCCATCGGCTCCCTGGGATCAGCACAGGCATGATCCAGGAGAGGAGAACACAGTAGAGAGCCTGGAAAGAGGCACCCAAGCATGCCCATCCCACTGGGAAAGCAACAGCCACCAGTGACATTCAGCTCCTGAGGTTTGGGTCTGGCTCAGCATCAGCTTCTGCGACCACAACAAGGATGAACCTCACCCCATGTGCTCCAAAGTGGCATTTATGGCTTGGGAAGCCCATCCATCACACTGGGATGGGATCAGACGGTTCCAACCAGTTGCTGGCTGGGGGGAGATGCGTTAGCAAAGGGTCACGCTGGGCTTTTGGTTGCCTTCCCCACTGCGGGGATGCTGTTGGCAAGACCCCAACCCTGCTCCGGGACCTGCTCCCACAGCAGTGATTCAGGTATCGGATGCTTTGGGGTTAAAACACCCCCAAAAAGGACACAGAAAGCTGGAACCCTGTCGATGAAAGGAAGGAAACCATCAAGGTTTGGTCGACACTTGTTCCCTGCCCAGGTGTGGAGCTTTACAATGGTGTTTCCATGGATGTGGGGGTTTTCCAAGGCACTAAGCAGGGGAGCACAGAGGGACAGGGGAGCACCGACGGCATCGGGAGCACAGGGGGACAGGGGGAAGAGCCACTCTCTGAGTCCCCATTCATCACCAGCAGTGTCTGAGATCTCTGCTCTCCCACCACAGGAAACGGGGTCACTTTTAGTCCCTAAAGGCAACATTAAGGGCCGGGGAAGCTGCTGCACTCAACGCCAGCGCTGCCCTGTGCGGCCCTGTCCCCATCTGCTGCCCCTTCCCTAACCACCCCCTCACCTCTGCCTCATCCAACCGGCCCCAACACCACGAAGCAAACAAGGCACCAGCGGCAGGATGAGCCCCAAGCCCAATTCCTGCTTCTTCCCTGCCTTCCATCACCCTTATCCCTGGCCAGACGGGGTTTTCCTGCCGAGCCTAGGAGGAGCTGGTGAGCTGCGGTGGGACCCAGAGCACTGCACACCAAAGAACAGGGATTCAAGGAAGCAAATATGTTTAGAACACATTTTTGTCATTCCTGCTATTGCCAGGGAAATAAAGGCGCTTGTTCCACCCCCCTTGAAGCAAACTGAGCACATCCCAAGACCAAAGCAGGTTATAGATGGGGTTTTCTGCTGCTCCCTGTCACAGCTCCACAACCCGCATCCACCAGCAGCCCCAAGAGAGGAGCCAGAGCCAGGCTGGATCTTCTGTGTCCTGCAAAACCTTTCGATCCTGCCCATCCCAAACAGCTCCTGAGCCCTGGCCTGGCAGAAACCTCTTTCTGCCCAGGTCTCAGGGTGCTAAGACATCCGGAACCCCCACTGCAGCAACGCAACAACGCTGGGATAGGAAGAGCTGAAATATCGGGGCGCAGACTCTGCAGAAGCAGCTTTCCAGAAACAAAAAGAGGGTCCAGGGGAGGCCTGTGAAGGATCTGAACCGGGAATGAGAACTGCCAAGGCCGGAAGTGACCCCGATTCGACACGAGACAACTCTGGAAGCAAGAGGAGCCAAAGGAGCGCGAGAGCAGCATCAAGCAACCAAACCCAGACCCGCCGTGGCCAACACTGCCAAGGTGAGGAGAACCTGAAGAAGAGGGAAGAAGGGGCAGGGAGACAGATCCCATCGATGAGAAACACCAATGGCCGAGCTGCCCCCATCCCCAACGGGATCTGGTTTCTTGCTCAGACCATGCTTTGGGTTTTGCTGTCCCTGGGAACCTTCCAAGTGTGGAGAAGCCAAACGCAATCACTTTGACCACCAACTTGGCTCAAAAGTGGCGAGTGCAACCTGAGGTGGGCGAGAGCTCAGGTGAGGAGGGACCTCCCGAGGAGGAGGAGAGGAAGACCAAGGCCTGCTGCGGCTCCATGGACTTTGGTGAGGTTCCTTCCACGAGCCCGAGCGCACGGAGCACCCCTTCCCGCTTCCAAACGCCCGATTCCAGTCGCTTGCTGCCTCGGGAAGCGCAACACAGACACACACACACACACACACACACACACACTCCCCCACCCCAAAACCAACCCGATTCCAAGCATCTTTCAACATCCAGGCTGGGGTTTTAACCCAGCCCATGAAACTGGAAGCTCTGCTCTTCCTTTGCTCCGGCTGGGAAGCGACAGATGCTCCATCACCAAGAGCGGAAGAGAATCGTGAAGAAGAGGTAAAAGCCCAGGCAAACAGAAACACTGCATCGTGCTCCCTCCCTTGGAACAGGCAACTGATTCATGAGTTAAGGCCACCATCGTTAAGGTCATGGAGTTTACATGTAGAGGAGATGATCCTTGGAAATGGAGGGATTTCTCTGTAGTGGAGTTGGGAGCAGATGATGAATTCTGGGACTTGGCTTATCCCTGCCTGCTGGGACGGCTCATCCTTGCGTGCACCTCCCAGAGCACCTTTGCACCGGTCCCAGCGGGCACAGAGCAGCACCAATTCCTGTAGGGAAGACTGAGAGCAGCCCCTCTGCTGCTAAACCAGCCGGTACCTTTACTCCAGCAACCACAGCATCCCAGTACGAGAGCATCCATGAACGTCTGCAGCTCCCGGGGCGGCAAAAGCGACCGGGAACACGCGTGTGTGTCCCCAGCCCCGTGTCCCCCCTCTCCCAATCACTGGGCACAAACTGATTTATGGCAATTCCATTCCCAACGTGTCCAAAAACCTGTTGCTGGCATCTTGGGAGTGAGCGTGCGAGGAACCAAACCTCGATCCCTTTAACCTCAGAGCTCAGGGAGGCTTCTTGTGAGAAGGTGCAATGTTTCAGGTAGCGAGAGCAGAGGGGGAAGCAGATGCCTGGAAGCAGCATGCTGTTAAAAATAAAATACATTGACAGCACGACTAAATGTCACAGCCTCCCAAGAGCTGTTTTCCTTTGCTGGGAGTGAGGAGGAGGAGGGAGAAAGGGGAGACTTGGAAGAGTGAAAAGCGCCAAGGGGATGCACTGAGCATGGAGGTTTAGTGTTAATGTGAGACCTGAAAGCGAACCTTTCAAGGTGCTTTTCCAAGTGAGCTCTGCGTGTTGACAGGTTGCCAACCCCGAGAGGTGAGGCCGTCCCCGTGGGGACAGGCGGTGGCCGGGCAGGGTCTGTACAGGCTGTGCAGCGTGAGAAGCGCCACGGCTGCCCTCCGCTCGCTTGCAAAGACTCAAAAGAAGGCAAGAAATACAAATCCTCCTCATCTCCCCCGAGGCGGCAGGGCCACGGGTGCGCTCGGTGTTGGCGGGGAGCTCCGTGTCACACGCCCCAGGCTGGGACATCATCTGCCAGCAGACTGGGACTGTGGGGCCATGATGACGTGTGACGGGACCGGCAGGCTCAGTTCTGTCCTTTGACTCGCCATCTGCGTCAGCACCGAGGTGGCAACGGCTTCTGCTGCCGAGCGCACGCTGAGCCCGTTGGGAGAGCCCGTCACGGAGCTGTGCTGGATCACGGGAGCAGGGGAGCCCGTGGGCTCCGAGCTCTCCTTTGGGCTTTCTGCTTGGCCAGACAAGGAGAAAGGGATGGAAGGAAAAGAGGAGAAAATCAGGTTACAGAGACGGTGAGCGTGTTGCCGCCGGGTGGTAGCGGCAAGGCGGTGGGATGGGAGATCGCTCCTGCTTCAAAGCGTGTGCAGAAATCAGTCAGGGATTTACTCAACGCTCACCTTTCACTGAATCAGAGGACCACGGAATGCTTTGGGTTGGAAGGGACCTTAAAGCTCCTCCAGCTCCAACCCCTGCCACGGGCAGAGACACCTTCCGCTAGAGCAGGGTGCTCCAAGCCCCATCTAAACCTGGCCTTGAAATTCCCAGCCTGGAGCAGAGAGGCCGATCCCTGCAGGAATCCCAGCTCCTCCCACCAAGCCGGGCCCCTCCTCAAGCAGCTGTTTGGCAAAAGCAAGGGAGGGCTGGAAATAAAACTGATTAGAGTTGGGACATAACGACCCGGCGGGTCCTGCTGGCCCCATCCCTTGGTGAACCACCAGCAAATCTTCCTGAACTGAGGCCAGGAAGGCATAAAGCTGCACACCAAGGACAAGCAGACCCTGCATAACCTTTAGGGTAATAAATCTGTTTCCTCATTAGAAGAAATGAACTTTCCTACATGTTGTTTCCTGGCATGGTACTTGGTTCAAGGCCATTTAGCCCAGAGACTCAATAGCTCCTTCAGAGGCTTTGCCATCTGTTGGTGAGCACACGGGTAAACGTGCACTGAAACCTTTCTGTAAAGCAGGGCTTTTTTGGGCCGTTTTTAATAGAAATTACCTGGTTTGCTCTTTATTGTCCTCTAGAACATTAAAATCAATTAGAGCCCATCACAAACTGTTTCCTTGCTCCATTTCTTTGCCTAACCTGAAGCAGTTGAAGGGACGGGAGGCAGAGAGCTTCTCCTGCGCTCCATTCCGAGCGATGTGGATCGGTGTGCCACCACTCTGGATTCCCTCCCACAAACAGCCCCTTGTGCCCCTGTGCAGAGCTTCAAACACAAAGGGTAATTTGTGACCTATCAAATGCCAAGGCGAGAGCGATCAGACCTCTCTCTTTAGGGGTATACACTCATTACCCACACATGTCAGGAGGAAATTCCCTCCTGTGCACTTGGCTAGATGAATTACAGGTAAGATGCGGTCACCTTCCTTTAAAAGAGCAAAATAATGGCATGAGGTGGGATACTTCTTCCACGTCAAGATGGTAAATCCCATGACACAGGGGGGAAAGAAAGTCAAAGAAGAGGTTTACAACCTTATTGTGAACTGGGAAACGCTCTTTAGGGCTCGGATTTCTACTGGGTGCTTGAATCAGTCATGGAATGGGTTGGGTTAGAAGGGACCTTAAGGCTCATCCAGCTCCAGCCCCTGCCACAGGCAGGGACGCCTTCCACTAGAGCAGCTTGCTCCAAGCCCCTGTGTCCAACCTGGCCTTGAGCACTGCCAGAATACTGGACCCCTTTCCCAAGTGGGTTTTACCTGCTGGAACCTTGGCTCGGCCTTCACCAGCCAAGCAGACACCTGAAAACTGACTCAGTGATGAGGGAAGGTCGAGCAGAGCAAGAGAAGAGTTTGGCATCCCCCAAAAGCAGATTTACAAGGTATTACAAATAAAACAACCCAACTGTACATGAGGCAGCTGTAATTCCATCGAGGGAATCTGGCATTTTTGTTTAAGGACCTGTTTAGTCACAAATCTCACTAATAAAAAAGGCAGCCAGGGATGGGGGGGGTGAATTTCCTTTTTATTATTCAGATGTGTGATGGATTCCTATTATTGGAGTAGACAGACTGTGAGGAATAATAATAGGAACTGTAAACTTGGGGAGTTAACAGGAAAAATCATGTTGCCTCTCTGCATTATACACCTGCCTGCAAGGGCTGGGGGACAGCGAGGAGCTTCACGACCACATTACTCAAGCTCTGAGTCACTGTAATGAGGGAAAATAAACTGGCTGTGCCCCTGTACAACACGTATGTGTGCCTCACTGCACAGGAGAGTGCTTCAGAGAGCCAGGAGGTGGGAATGGGGAGGCAGTCGGGAAGGACAGTGCTGGCTTTCCTGGCTTTTGTTGTCTCCTCCTTCCTTTTCCTCTCTCCATCCATCCCTGCATTAATCCAGGCAACGCTAGGGGACCCCAGCATCCTCCCAAAGCCTTTCTGCAAAGCCCCCAGTGTGGGATTGTTATTGCAGAGATGACATAAGAATCCAGACATAATGTTTAGCTCCCGGGTTGATTATAATGAAATAGGCAGCAATATAAAAAATGAAAGAAAGAAAAGAAGATAAAAAGAGGCTTCTTACCCCCAAACCTCAGCTAATTTGATGGGAATTGCAGAGAAGGAGATCTAGAGCCCCATGATGTCATCTACAGAGTCTGGCCTTTTCTGACTCTGGCTTTGCTTTCAGAGCAGCAATAGTTTTTCACTTCAAAGAGGATATCAAGTGCTTGGCAAGCTGCCTGGGAGTGGGTGGAGAGACGCTGGCCTACACTCCAGGGAGAAGCAGTCTTCCAGTGCCTAAAAGGGCTACAAGAAACCTGGAGAGGGGCTTTGGACAAAGGCCTGTAGGGACAGGACAAGGGAATGGCTTTAACCTGCCCCAGGGGAGACTGAGATGAGCTCTTAGGCAGAAGCTCTTCCCTGTGAGGGTGCTGAGGTGCTGGCACAGGGTGCCCAGAGAAGCTGTGGCTGCCCCATCCCTGGCAGTGTTCAAGGCCAGGTTGGACACAGGGGCTTGGAGCAAGCTGCTCTAGTGGAAGGGGTCCCTGCCCATGGCAGGGGGTTGGAACTGGATGTGCTTTAAGGTCCCTTCCAACCCAAACCATGTTGTGATTCTATCTAGGATCTTTGTCAAGTATCCCGCAGTAGAGAGATGGGAAGGAGATGAGCTACCTCCTTCCCACAGTGCTTTCACACCACTGTGGCCCTTTCTGCCTGGTTGCAAGATGCTATAAACCAGGTTAACCTGGTGGAAATTCGAAGCTCCAGCATGGGGTGGCTCCTCCTTAATAGTGAGGCTTTAAAGGCCATAAGAGCAGAAAACACAGGACCAAGGTCTATCCTGTCCTGCCACCCACCGCAGCTGGAAGGTGATGGAGCAGAGACTAAGATGAAAACTCCCTTCCTTTGTGTGCTACACATTTCATCTGTTTAGACCTACTTAAAAGGCAGTAAGGACCAGCAAAAGCCACCACTCACCAAGATAGCCCTGTGTCTTCTTCTGTAGTGCAGTGACGGGGCAGTCCTTGTGAGCCAGCAGGAGCTGCTTGAGTTGAGCAACTTCGTTCCTCAGTAGCGTAACTTCATTCTGGGATGGGAAAACAAACACACACGTGTGCATCACTCATGCTCTTGGCAACAGCCTCTAGCAGGACATGCATGAATGTGCCCCACCAATTTACAATGTGTTGTCTAACCTGAGATGTCTCCAGCCCAGGAACACCAAACAGTGGTTTTGGGGTTGGGGAATCTAGTGTGTAAGACATGAACACACATTTCCCTCCAGCAGCCCCTCGCTATGTTAATCACCTAATCCTGGACATCCATTTGCCTGATTCCTCTTGCAAATGCTGCTGGCTCTGATGGAAAACTAAACAGAGTGAGAAGCTGAGTGTAAAACCAACTCAGGCCATGCCAAGCCCTGGGGAACATCAGAGCTCCTCCAAGCTCTCGGTACCTCTGTGGGCTTCGTCTGTAAAGCAGACCTGCTGCCCTGAAGACTTTGTGCAAGTGTGTTATTCCTCTGCTGAGATGTTTGGAGAACCAGCTGGAATGAAGTCAATTGTATTTCAAAACTGCCTGAGGAAACAATGTCTATAATTATCTTGGGAAGAGAATGAAAATACCACGATCAGTGCTATTGAAAATCCCAGCACATGAGTCATAAGCCACCAGAACGGACCCCAGCTCAGTCTTTGAAGACCCTTCAATCCTTAGCATCAACAAGGGGGCTGACAGCAATGGAAGTGAAGTCTGTATTTTACATGGGCTACACTTCTGTTAGGAACACCAGGGTGCTACTGGAGAACCAGGAAAACCCCATTGTCCAGGAAAAAGCAGCAGTGTGGCTGCAGAGCCTCGCTGCTCACCCTGGTGCCAGGTCCTCTGTGCAGGGAAGGGAACCAAGGCTGCTTTTGCTGACCCCATGCCAGTAAAGAGCTCTCCCTTATGCAGGGAAGCTGCTTCCTGGGGCCCCCATGCCCTGCTCCTGAGGCTGGTGTTGCTGCCTTGATGGGCAGAGCCCATTTGAGGGGACAGGGAGAGAAACCAGAGCACTGAAGAGCTCTTCCCCCATGGCGTGCTCGAGGCAGAGCATCAGGATGGAAAGCAAGGAGTGAGATTTGTTGAAGGTGGTGGGCGAGGAGAAGCTCCCCATGACCTGGCCTCAGTGTGTGCTTGAGCCCAGCTTCCCTCTGTGTGCTGGGCTGCACCCCCAGAGTATGAGCAGCAGCTCAGGGATGGGATCCTGCACCTCTGCCATGCTCTGGGGAGACCCCTCTGCAGTCCTGCACTCAGGATGCTGAAGAGAGACCTTCATCAGGGACTGTAGCAACAGGACAAGGGGTGATGGGTTCAAACAGGCAAAGTTCAGGTTAGATGTAAGGCACAAGCTGTTCCCCATGAGGGTGGTGAGGCACTGGAATGGGTTGAATGGAGAAGGTTTGGATGCCCCTTCCTTGGCAGTGTTCAAGGCCAGGCTGGACACAGGGGCTTGGAGCAACCTGCTTTAATGGAAGGTGTCCCTGCCCGTGGCAGGGGGTTGGAGCTGCATGAGCTTAAAGTCCCTTCCAACCCAAATCCTTCCATGAAATCTAGAGGCAGCACTCCTGTTCCAGACAGCAGCACGCTGTCCCCGCAGCACGGGGGAAGCCGCTCCCTGCAGAGTGACGGTCCTAACGCTGGCAAGGGGCTGTGCTCAGCCTCGGTTACATACTCACGCTCAGCTGGATGTTCTGGGTCGTGAGCTCCTCAGCTTTCTTCTCCAGGGAGGACACCCAGAGCTTGCGTTTCTGACGGCAGCGGGAGGCTGCTGCCCGGTTCCGCTCCAGGAACCGCTGCCGGCGCTCATCCGGGTCTTCATCCACAGTGCGCCTCCGCCGCCCGCCGGTGCTGGGGGTGGGCTGGGCTGGGGAAACCTGGTGGTGAAAGAGACGTTGAAGGGCAGGCAGGCACACAGCAGCACAACCAGGCTCGGCAGAGGAGACCGGCGTTAAAAGAGATCTGGTTCTGCAGAGCAGCCAGAGCTGCCCAGCGCAGTGATGGAGCGAGGGCAGACAGGGGAGCTGGGGATAAAGTTCAGTTCTGAGCCCTCACTACAGGAGAAACATTGAGGTGCTGGAGCGGGGCCAGAAAAGGGCAAGAGACAGCCAAAGAGGAGGGATGGCAAACTCACAGGGCTAAAGACCATGGATGGACTCAGCACCAGGCTTTGTAGGCAGCAAGAGCTCAACCAGGTGAGGTGGATTGCTGAGGCTGATTGCTGAGGTTTCAGGAGTAAAATGCACTGATTGACCCAGGTGAAAGGACAGAGCCTCTGATCTGACCCCAATCACCATCAGCTCCCATTGGTGAGGAGCTGTGGAGCAATGAGAGGATGCTGTGAGGGAAGGGAAGGATGGACAGAGAAAGGATGGACAGCTCTGAGCTCCTCACTACAAGAGAGACATTGAGGTGCTGGAGCGGGGCCAGAGAAGGGCAGCGGAGCTGGTGCAGGGCCTGGAGCACAGGGGTGATGGGGAACGGCTGAGGGACCGGGGGGGGTTCAGATGGAGAAGAGAAGGCTCAGGGGGGACCTGATTGCTCACTGACAGCAGGATGGAGCCAGGAGGGGGCTGGGCTCTGTTCCCAAGGGATGGGGCAAGAGGAAACGGCCTCAAGCTGCACCAGGGCAGGTTTAGATGGAGATAAGGAACAATTCCAAACCCAGCCCAGGGGTGCTCAGGCATTGGAACAGGCTGCCCAGGGCAGGACTGCAGTCACCGTCCCTGCAAGAGTTCACACACCGTGCAGATGAGGCCCTCAGTGCCACGGATTAGTGGTGGCCTTGGCAGTGCTGGGGAACAGTTGGATTTAATGAGCTTAAAGCTGTTTTCCAATCTGGTTGGTTCTATGATTCTAAAGAGCCTTTCCCAGGTGTTTCTGGCAGCCCTTCCTCAGTGGAGTCTGCCAACTTCCTAAACGAACTCTCTGGGATCCTGAAGCCAGTGAATGGGTGAATGTCAGGGAATTAGTTAAATCCCAAACTCCTACAGTCACCTAACGGCACGTAACCAAGAGCAGGAGTTTCCTCCCCTCCATGCCAAGGAGCTAAGGTGGTAAATGACCACACAGAGAAACCACCTTCCTTTTGACTTCACTTAGAGTTTTAAAAGCACTTTGGGGACTCCCACATGGGCAGGGCTCAAGGATCAGCTGCCAGAGGGTGACATCCAGCTGCAGAGCTGGGAGCACTCAATCCCACTCTGACGCACGCAACCACGCACGGGTCCAAGCTCCGTCTCCACTTGGGTTCAGTAACTCATCCACAGAGCACAAACAAATTCCAGCTTGGGAGCGGATCATCTGCTTTCAGAATGAAGCTGGGTTCAATTTGCCCTGGATACCTCCAGCTAAAGAAGCTCTCAGAGGCAACTGGCATAAGTAAAGCGACACATTTCCTGCTTTGATATGGGGAGAACAAAGGGAAAAGTCAGGGAGGGCAAAGGCACAACCTTGCTGGTGCTTCTGCGAGGGCTCTGTAATTACACCACCACAATCAGGGAGTGCAGCTCCACTCGGGTACTCGCTGTCAGGCAGCATATGGATATTAAACTTTTGGAAGCCTATCTAACTGATGGAGCAGGTGGCGATCCTGCTGGAAAGCTGGCATTTGGTGAGCTGGCAGGAGCTACTGGAGCTGATTGCCTAAGAGGGGAGCATTTAACCCCAGTAATTGAGCAGAGAGAAGAGAGCGAAAATATTCTTTCCAAACTCCAGACCTTGTCAAGCAAATGGACGTGTTGCTGAAGTTTGCTGCCTGGTGGTGTTGGAGAGCATTAGCAGCACTGAAAAACAAGGCTTTTTAACCCATTCTGCAAAACAGGAAGCCACAAGGTTTTCCCCTGCCTTCCCCAAGGCCCAGGAACACCCCAGCAGCTCCAGCCATGCAGCAGCAGACCTGTGGTTGAGCTGGGGAAGGGGCATCAGGGTGCTGGACAAGGATCTGACTCTGCTCCGGACGTGCGGTCACCATCGTGCTGGCTGAGCCCACCACCAGGTTGCTGCCGTTCAGTGAGGAAGACGCCGCCAAGCTGGCCTTCAGCCTCTGTTAAAGGAGGAAAAAGGACATCAGGGGACCTGTTCTCCATGCTGTGAAGGCTTTAACCGGCTCCTCTATCACCCCAGGAGTGATGGGGATTGGGCTCTTCAGAGAATGTGGCTGATTCAAATCCAACCGAAAGCCATCACCATCTGGCCTTCCCAAAGGCAGCTTTCAGCTTAGACCCAAGCAGACAGGTGTCCACATCCCAAAATTACTACTGCAGCTGGCACCAGTCAACTCCCAGCTGGCAGGATCTGCAGACAGACCATGGACTGAACAGGCTGCAGAGCCCAACTGTCCTTCATCACCCACAGAAGGGTCCTTCTGGGATGGAGAAGGACCTACACATGATTGAGACCATGTCTTGCAAGCAGCCAGAGCAGCCAGATACAGGCCAGTGGGGCAGGATGGCTCCTCTATGCCTCAGCGCTGTAGCTCTGATCTGCCCCTGGATCCTGCAGACACCAAAACAGGGTGCAGTGGGAGCAGTGACAACAGTGAGCAGCTCTAAGAGGTGGGTTTGCAAACAGCTCCACCCCATCCAGGCCAAAAAATCGGGGGGGGGGGGTGTCACAGAATCAGAGAATCATTGAATGGGTTGGGTTGGAAGGGAGCTGAAAGCTCATCCAGTTCCAAGCCCCTGCCATGGGCAGGGACACCTTCCACTAGAATAGGCTGCTCCAAGCCTCATCCAACCTGGCCTGGGTTTGCTCCCCCCTCTTCTTCCACCTTGCTTGAGTCATGAGGAACCAAGAGAGGAAAACTCTTTTATAAGCTTTGAAAGGGATTTACATGAAAGCCATTCCCAGGATCCTTGGATTACAGCGCAACATCTCTTCTCTTGGCTCTGCCTTCCTCAAGCCCACCTCCAACCCATCTGTTATTTTGGAACTAGAACTAAAGAGGCGCATTTAGGATGGGGCTGACGTTTGCCCTGACAACAACGTGCCTCCTCTGCCTGCCAGAGCCGCAGTGCTGATGAGCCTGATATTCCTGGTGGCATTTCCAACACCTGCTCCTGGAATGGGAAGATGCTCTGATGGCTCGGCAGGATTTCCAAGAAGCCACTGAAGACTCGGGGACAACACCAGGGACGTGATGCCCTCCCCAGCATGGATTCAAACACTTACCATTTTGGCTTCTGAGTGCACTGGAAGTCCTGACGGGGAAATGGACCCGCTGCTGTTGATGGGCGGCCCAGGAATCCCGGGAATGTTTGGCACCATGGACATCGGCCGAGCCAGCTATCGGGGAGGAAGCAACACGAGGGGTTTGGAAGCTCAGGGGCTTTCAGGCCGCGCTCCGTGAAGCAGCTCTGTCATAATTCCCCAACTGAGCCCATTTATAAAGCCTGACAAAGGCACAGCCTTTAACTGCTGCCATCAATTCCTGCTGCTGTCACTGAAGGCCAGCAGCCACTCCTTTGGTGGCCATGGTGCCTGTTTCAGAATCACCCAGCCATCTCAACCACTGAGGACAGGAGGAGGGCAGCTCTAAAGCCTCCTTTCCTTCCCTTCCTTTCCCTTCCCTCCCAGAGGGCTTTTCCCCACCAGCACAGGAGAGCGGATACAGTGGGAGGGTATTAGATCCCCTCTAGATCTCAGCACAGCTCTACTGCAAAGCAGCCACAACACCAAGCGTAAGGCAGAGCATCCCTGCACAAAGCTTTCTCCCTCCACAAAGAGGGGAAAAACCAGAGTATGCACTTGCTTTTATGAGCCACTCAGGTGTGCTGTTGTAAAGCACTATATGTAGGGACAGAACAAGGGGAATGGCTTTAACCTGCCAGAGGGGAGACTGAGATGAGCTCTTAGGCAGAAGCTCTTCCCAGTGAGGGTGCTGAGGCGCTGGCACAGGGTGCCCAGAGAAGCTGTGGCTGCCCCATCCCTGGCAGTGTTCAAGGCCAGGTTGGACACAGGGGCTTGGAGCAAGCTGCTCCAGTGGAAGGGGTCCCTGCCCATTGCAGGGGGTGGAACTGGATGATCTTAAGATCCTTTCCAACCCAACCATTCCACGACTGTGATCCTACAAAACACAAGGTGTGTTTCAAACAAACAGGAAGGTTTGAAGATGTTTCCATGCCCACAAGCTGAGCTGAGCTGCCTGCGCATCTGCCTGCTTTGACATCAACGTTCCTGTTACCTGAGGCAGGAGGTTTTGCCCGTTACATGCCCAGCAGGACAGGCAGGATCCACATGGGCTGCCTGGTCAGGAGCTGAAGCACTCAGAAGAGGGACAAGGCACCCACCCACCAGGCAAATCTGCTCCTGAGCTCTGCAGCATGGAAAATTCTCCGTATGGAAAAGCACACCCCTCACGGCTGATATTGCAAAAGCTCTTTAGCCCATTGGCAAAGCTAGGGTGGCTTTCCTAGCCTGCAAAACCAACATGTTCTCTGCAAGCTCCAACGCTTTCAATTGAGGTACGCTGTTCCAAATGGAAGCAGCTAATCAGGGATCCTGCAGTTCCCAGCTCCGGATCAATGGCATGAGCCATCTGTCCGGGCAAAGCTTTGTTTTATTCCAGACTTATTGCCCTCTAGTGTGATGGACGTGCTATTGCTGCCTTGCCAGAGCTGCCCCCCTCCTCCTCCTCTTCCAAGCCTTATCTTGCACAGAGGGGGAGATATATTTTAACGCTGACAAAATGAGAAGCGTCTGCATCTATTTGGCAGGAGCAAAACGCTGTCCCCTCCTCTGCCATGCAGGGCTGTGCTGGAAGCTTCTCTCACCGATATAACAGAAGGCATCTGCACGGGAGGGCCTGGGAGCACGGGCATGGTCTGTCCATTTGCAAGCTGCACGACAAGGGGCAGGGATCCTGTGGGAGACCTGCAGAAACAACAGTTGGAGTTCACATGGATGGCTTCAAGTTTATGCTGTCCCGGCAGCCCCCCGAGCTCAAGGGCACAAGCACAAGTTCATTCTGGTTAGCAGATTTGGGCTCCTTTTCCCATTTCCCTTCCCTGGGGTGATCCCAGCTGCTGCTCCTCACTCGGGGCTGGCAGTGATGTGGGTGGCCCTGGGATATGATGTGCCCCTGGGTGTACACAGGCTGGGTAAAATATGCTGGCTGAGGCACAGTGTCCACCTGAACAGACAGAAAAGCAGAGCCAAGAGCTGCTGCAGCTCCTCCTTGGAGAGATGAGAAGTGTCCTCATGGGCTGAGCCTTGCACCAAGCAGACGGGATCTGGGCTGCTCCTGCCTACCAGGAACTTCTGGTCCTGTGAGCCACGTTTGCTGAGCACCCAGGAGAGGGCTTGCAAGGGATTCATCTCCTGTGGCTGAGAGAGCTGGGCTGGTTCAGCCTGAAGAAGAGAAGGCTCCTGAAGGGGAGACCTTAGAGCAGCTCCAGTGCCTAAAGGGGCTGCAGGAAATGCAGAGAGAGGCTTTGGACAAGGGCCTGTAGGGACAGGCCAAGGGGAATGGCTTCAACCTGCCAGAGGGGAGACTGAGATGAGCTCTTAGGCAGAAGCTCTTCCCTGTGAGGGTGCTGAGGCGCTGGCAACAGGGTGCCCAGAGAAGCTGTGGCTGCCCCATCCCTGGCAGTGTTCAAGGCCAGGTTGGAGCAAGCTGCTCTAGTGGAAGGTGTCTCTGCAAGTGGCAGGGGTTGGGAAAGCTTTAAGGTCCCTTCCAACCCAACCCAATCCATGATTCTTTGATTTAGTTCCCATTAAAAACCGCTTCTGAATCTGATTCCAGTGAAAACCTCCCAAACCCAGAGTGGGATGGAGAGAGCTGATCTGTGTCTGCTCTGGGAGACAGGAACAGCCCCACTCCCTGAGGGAGGAGAAGATCCCACTGGAGCCTAACTGTGACAGATTACAATTCCTTAGAATTCTTCCCTTGCAGATTGTTCTGCAGTGAAATGCAATGTTCCTGCCTGTGGCAACAGCACGCACTCCCCGCCTGCACTTCAGAGCATCTAAAACCTCCCTGTGCTCCTGCTCTGAGCCTCCCGACTCAGCCTTTCTAGGAGAACAGAGGAAAAGCTGGAGCTGATGTGCTCCAGACGACAGGGAGAGGAAGGAAACCACCCCTCTGCCAGCAAGGGCTGATGTCCTGCTCCTCCTCCGTTCCTAGCAGCGCAGCAGGGAACCGAATGGAGGCAGAGATGAGCCAGGAAGAGCAGAGCAGAGCTGCTGGGAGCAGCAGGACTTTGGGGGAAGGATGAAAAGGGGATGGAGGAGGTTGGGCTGACTCCTCCGAGGAAGCTGTGCTGGCATGGAGTAAGGGCAGGGTGGGGAGCAGCAGGAGCTGTGGGTCAGAGGAGGGGGGAGTTCATGGTGCCAATAACTCAGGCTGGAATTTTTAAGGCTGCCTTGGGAACGCGAACGCTCGCCTCTCATTCATTTCTATTGGGCATCCCAAATCCTCCAGGCTGCTTTTGAAAATCCCAGCCTAACAAGGCGAGTTACAGGGAGGTCACAGCCTCCCCTCCATCTCTGTCACGCTGACAGCCCTGCCACGTCTGCACCAGCCCCAATGCAGGGACACTCAAAGCTGCAACCCCATCCCTGAGGAGGGATCGACCCCCCGTGGGCTACAAAGGGAATATAAAATCATATTCAAGTCCAGCTTACTCCAGTTCTGCTTTCTGCATGCCTCGAAGCACAAGGGGACTCCAAACAGCCTCAGGAGTCGGTGCCTGGGCTGGGTTACAGAATGCCCTTTGGAAAACCTCCGGACAATCACTTAACCCCTTAATGCCTCAGGACAGGATTTAAAACTTTCCATCAGGAAATCGGGATTGATGGTGCCAGGGGGTCAGAGCAAAAAAACCATACATACAAATATGAACTGACAGCCAGAACAAATGGGCTGGTTAATGTAAGGAGCCAGCCTCAAACAAGGGTAATTAGAGAGAGGCCAGGACCACAGCAAAAAAGATGCATCCTGACACCAAATAGAAGTGGAGCTAAATATATGTCTCCTGAGGGCTCCCTGTAATGTGTTTCCTGCATCCTTTAGGCTCCTTCCTTTTATGTGCAGGGCTGGAGCTACCCACCAGTGGGACAGGGCTCGTAACTGCTGCAGCGACTGCTCTGGAGCCTTGGCTCCAGATTGTTAAAGGAGCAACAAGGAGCAGGTCATTAGATGTGCCGAAACAAACAGCTCCCGAGGCAGGAGCTGACCACAGAGGAGGCCAGCAGGTTGCAGGAGAGGTTACACTTCAGAGGCAACAGCTGCCTGAGAAAGTCCCAAAGCCATTACAAGAGGCAGACAATTTCCTCTTGCTGCTCCCGCTGCCGTGGCAGTCTCCAAAAGCAACCTGGGAGTCCCCAGCCAAGCCCTGCTCTCACCATAGACAACAAGTGGCATGTCAGCATGGTGGGGGACTGGCTCTAATTCCTCCCCGGGGTGGGTTTTGCCTCGTTTCGTTACACGGAGACAATTAGTTCCTGCTTCCTGCACTCCCACCCCATTCTGCTTCTGCAGACAAGTGCTGCAGCGAGGCCCTTATGCCCAAGCAGCCGCAGCGGGCACCACAGCCCCTCGGTTGTTCTGATCATCAAGGAACTGATTGAGGCACCTAATTACTGCCCAGGCAGCCTGACGGGACAGGAGGAAGCTCCCCTGCACTTACCCGAGCTGTCTGTTGGAAGGGGGAGCCTGGGTGATGACAGAGGTTGGGGAAGGCAGCGTAGGGTGGAGCGGGTCATAAGCCAAGTGGAGGGGCAGCGAGCCGGGCCGCACGATGGTTGGAGTAGGTGTAGAAATGATGACAGGCTTGGAGGTGATCTCCTGAAGAGGAACAACAGGCAGTGGACATGCTGTGAGTTATCAGTTTAGTAGTGACCTGGTTTTCTCTTCCTTCTGATGGCTTAAGAGCAGTTCAGTGCTACAGAAACTGAGGCATGAGGGGAGCAACTTACCCAAAGCCACAGGGATTTGATGGCAGAGCAGGGAGTGGGACATGGCAGTTCAGATCCTGCTGTCTGCAGCAGCCTCTGGGAAATAATCCCCCTCCTTGAATTACTGCTCCAGCCCCAGCTAGCATCTCTAGGGTGGGAAGTTATTCAGAGGGAGGATGTCACGTGGATAATGTGACACCTTAGAGCAGCTCCAGTGCCTAAAGGGGCTGCAGGAAACGTGGAGAGGGGCTTTGGACAAGGGCCTGTAGGGACAGGACAAGGGGAATGGCTTCAACCTGCCCGAGGGGAGACTGAGATGAGCTCTTAGGCAGAAGCTCTTCCCTGTGAGGGAACTGAGGTGCTGGCACAGGGTGCCCAGAGAAGCTGTGGCTGCCCCATCCTGGGCAGTGTTCAAGGCCAGGTTGGACACAGGGGCTTGGAGCAAGCTACTCTAGTGGAAGGGGTCTGTGCCCATGCAGGGGTCTGGAACTGGATGAGCTTTAAGGTCCCTTCCAACCCAATCCATTCCATGATTCCATGACTAATCTGCTCTGAATCACCAGCCCTCCAGGACACAGGGAGCTGGTCTTGGCCTCACAGAAGATGCATTAGTTGTATGTCACTTTTGCCCTGCCAGCAAAGCACTCCCAGGGTGAAAGCAAGACCTTCTGCAGTAGCCAAATCCACACGGAGACTTCAGGGCAGCAAATGTGTATTTCAGCAAACAAACTTTACTCTTTCTTTCTAAGACAAGTGGCACCTCACAAGCCCAAATCCAGCCCTGACACCCACGTGGAGAAAAGGCTTCTTCTCATCCAGAGGAGAGGCCAACATCTCCATGGGGCACTGGTGGAGGAGACCTACCTTCTCCTTGTTCTGTGGTGACTGTGGGTTAGAGGCAGGGCTGTCTGGTGGGGATGAGTCCACCTCTACCGGCTCCTCCTCCTTTATCTTGATGTCCGGGGTGGAGGGCAGAGACATGTCCAGGGCTCCAGCACTCTACAAGGAAAGCAGCCACAGACTGAAAGGCCAATTAGCTCACATTGTTTGGGAAGCACTGGGCTGCTCCCAGAGGAATTGCTACGGCTCTGCCAAAGGATTATTATTTATCTGGACTGAAGAGCATCTGGGAGCCCGAGGCGGCCGCGCCGGCCCCATCCAAACAGAGACAGAGGCCTGGAGAAGACAGTCTCTGCCCTGGATGGCACCATTCCGTGCTTCCTCAGTAACTCACACACAATTCTTTCCATAGTTTCGATTTTGGGTGCTCTTTTCCCCTCCTCAAAGGGCTCTGCTCAGGAGAACAGGTAACAAAGCCAAATGCCTGCGAGTTCCAGAAGGCACTTTCATTCACAGCAGAGCTGTAAAGCATTGTATAAATCAGCCTGAATTATTTTATGACCCGATTATCAAAAGCAAACAAAGAGCCATGCAAGTTATTAAATATCTATGAGCGCCCCATTAAAATAAAACCCAACCATATGCCTGAACCTGGCAACTTGCCACCCCACCCCACCCCAAGTTCCAGCAATGCCACGTGCCCCATTTTAACCAGTTCATGACTTGCTGGGGACAGGAAAAGGGCAATAAGTGACAATAAGGTGGGGGGATAACTAAAGGGAATGGCCACCTCTCCCATCCTCAGAGCTGGAGGAAGAGGAGACCAGGGAGAAGATGGAGCACCGGAGGAGCACGCACCGGAGCAAGACTCTGCAGGATGCTGCATTTAATTGGGTTCCAACAGACCTCACAAATCACCAGGTCGGTCCCTCCTTCCATCCGGGCCACGAGAAACTCTTCCTAAATCATTCCTGACAGCTGTTTGTCCAACCTGGTCTCCCTCCCTCCACAATCAATCCCAGCGCTTTCCTTCACTCGCCCCGACCGCTGACAGCTCGTCCGAGCATCCAACCTAAACCTCCTCCTTTGCTGCATTTTAAGTCCTCTCCAGGGAGGGAAAACTGCAGCAAAGAGGGTAAATCCAGGCATCTGTGGATGTGCCTGATGCTCGGAGTGGGGTGCACTGATTTATGCAGGGGCTTTGCTTGCGGTAGGTGCAGTAACCATTTACCTGCCCTCTTTAAGCACTGGGAATCACAAAGGAGAAGGGATTAACATGCAGGAAAGTTTCAAACCACTTAAAGTGCCTCCAGGGAAGCTCCTGCTGTGTCTATGTTTTTAATTAACATGCTGGTGTCGAGACCACCCTTGGAACGGGAGGACAAAACACAAACAGCAGCAGCAACAAGGGCTCCATGCTGCCAAACGGTTGAAAGCATCTCAGAAATGCAGCAGGCAGCTCTGGCCAGGTTTGCTGAGTGACAAGCCATCTGGGCTGGGGGACCTCGCCTCTGCAGAGGTTTTCTAGGAGGGAAAATGCCTCCCCTAATGCCTGAAACCACCCCAAGCTTCACAACACCCCCCTTTGCCTGGCTGCAAGGCAGAAATATTTCGACTGCAGGCATCCTGAAGCGAAAGCCAGGGAACAGCGAACAGCTCAAGGGTCTCAGCTGCAGCTCTTGGGTAGCACAGCTTAGGAGATGGGTGGTCTGACTTCGAAACCAGCTGGCTAGACTGTGGGCTGCTCAACCGTTTCGATGGGAAACCACAAGCAAAAAGCCACCTTCTCCCCTGCACGGAGCCGAGAACAAAAGGCAGGGAAGTCAGAGCCGCGCCGCGCCGCGGAGGCCCGTGCAGCATACCAATGAGAGAGATCAATTTCTGCTTTAAAGAGCCCTGTTATTAGGAGCGAGGCTGAAAGACAGTTTTCAGGTTTAATTCTGAATTCCTCCGTTGCCCATCGGAGGGAAGATTTACGCGGCTTCTGCTCCTGCAGTTTATTTCCGAGCAGCGCCGCTGACTGCGAGCGTATGGACGCCCATAGATCAATTTAGTAAATGTATGTGCCAGCCTAAGAGCCCACCACGCATCTGCTGCTCCTCAGCTCCTGCGAAAGGGAGGGGGAAATGGCCTTAATGAGCTGCTATCCGATGAGATCCCCTTGTCCTTCACCCCCCTCCCCGCGCTCCCCAGGTTGGCAGGGGCAGCCTGAATCGATACCACCTTGCGTAGGAAGGAGCTCTTTGTTAGGAGCAGCCTCTCTCCTCCATGGAGCCCCTGCTCTGTTTGCATGCTCTCGTTTGCATCCCTTCACATGCTAAAGGCGCACAGCTGAGCTGATCCCTGCTGATTGCACCTTAAAGGCATCAGCCTTCAGCATCTCCATCCCAAAGGAAGCTCAGTGAATTTTTGCTGCTTAGCAGAGTCCTGGCTCTTTTCCTGCACCTCCTTCTCAAGGTGCAAGGTATGCTGGGCACTGTCTTGGCTTTCTGGGGGGGGGGGGTTGTTGACGTGAAAGACCGAAGGGGTAATAAACCATCGAAATCCCCTCACACCAGGCCTCGGATTGCAGGATAACCAGCCAAAGTCACCTGAGTTCAAATAATGAAGTTCCATATTAAATCCTAGACGACCCTAAGTTACCCTCCAACAGCCGCTGTTACACCTCCAACACTCCAACACCCTCTGATGCCTTTCACCAGAGCAGCACTGTCCCCCCTCCAGCCCTCACAACATGCACCAAGCTCTGTTTTATCACAACAGTGGCCTTTGCCTCTTGCCTTTTTCTCATCATCCTCTGCAGCTTTCTTGAACTCGTGCTCAAAGGAGCTGGCCAGTTCATTGAAGAGTCCCACTTCTTCACAGTTCTTCAAGAACCGAGTCGGGGTCGGAGTCTGATCTGTTTGGGGTTGTAACACCAAGCATCAGTCAGAGAGAGGGGAGAAAACACATCCTGAACCACCCTAATCCCCTCTGGGGACCCCCAGAATATGGGGTGTTGTGGAAGCCTGGGTGCTTTTCTGCTAAGGTGTGTGTCTTACGTGACGATTCAGAAAGGGGGAACTCATTCCTTATTGATTGTGTCTCTCTGGTACTAAATAACCATCGCAGGCAGTGATTGCTGCAGAATTCCCAGCCTGTGGCTCGTGTGCTGTCCCTCCCATCCCGGGCTTTCGCCTGTCCTCAGCTGAATTGCTGCTGCGAGGAAGGAAATCAGTGAGGTTTCATCTCCCTGAAACAGCAGATCTTACAAATAGAGAGTGATGAGAAGGGAACCAGCTGACTAGAGCAGCTCCAGTGTATGGAATAGAGCCGGGAAGAGCCGCTTCCCTCCCCGTGCTGTCTCCATGCATTAATCCCATCCTCGGACAGGCGGCTCCGTGGGAGTGCTGATCGTTACCACCCTGTCCAAAGCCATCCCTCTGGGGCCCGTTTTCCACCAGATTAACACGTTGAGTCATGATCTCTCTGGCCATCACCCAGGCTATAAAGCAGGAAGCAATGGCCCCGCTCCCGGTGAGCCTCGTGCTGCACGCATGACGTTAGGTCAGGAGTCCAGGTACCAGTGGGAACCCGGCACGAGCACACGGCACCGACAGAATCCATCTGGCAGCAGAAGCACATGGATTCGGAAGCACAAAGGGGATCCCTGGCATCGTTTAGCCTGACCTCCTGCATAAAACATCAGCTGCTTGGCACGGATGCTCCCCGGGCGAGCCGCGGGAGTGATGCGTGAGCTGAAGGGGCTATGGGAAACATCCCCTTCCATTTCCAGCCAGGGGTGGGGAGTCTTCGGGAAGCCACTCCGGTGATTCCTTCCCCTCGCTGTCACAGGACTACACGTTATTCCCAGCCTGTTCAAACCCTACCTCTTGCCTTTGTCGATAAAGCAAAGGTCTCCTCTGAGCACACTTTGCTTCCCCCCCACCCACACATCTCTCGTCATTAAACCAAGAAACTTAGTCAGCTCAAGATCTCGGCAGGAGGTGGTTTTTCCAGGGCTTTAACAGCTCTCCGGGCTCTTTCTGGACCATTCCCTGTTCAGCAATGTCCTTCCAAGCCATGCACACCAGCCCAGAGCCCAAATCTCTACCAGCTCTAACCAGCAGAGAGAGGACAATTCCTCAGGACTTGCTTTAGGCTCAGCACGGCGAGAGCCGCACGTTGAATCCTCCTGCACATCCACGCACAGGCGGCTGCCCTGGGCTCGGCACAAAGCAACAGGGAGGGAGAGAACAAGAAAAGCCAGAGACAAAATGGTGGCTTAATAAAAGCCAACCAGAAAGGACATTAGGAATGTAGGGCAATAACAGCCTGGATCTCGCTGCTCAAAACCAGCATGCTTTATAGCCCCCGCAACCCCCAGGCTGCTCAGGCTGCGTCAAGATCTCAGCCAGGGAAAGGCAGCGTTAAATAGGCTGGTCCTGCACTGCCCACAGCTAAAGAAGTTGGGGGGGTTTATTATGTTCTTTGTGGTTCAGCCCTGAGCAACCCACTGAGCATCGGCTCAAGAGGGGCTGGGAGAGGGGCTGGACCGTGTTCCTTGTGCTAAAACTGAATCCCTGCATCCCACCCATGGTTTTACCTGCTGGAGCTTGGGCACAGGAGGAATCTACAGCTCTGGGAGAATCATAGAATCACTCCGTGGTTTAATCTACAGCTCTGAGGGCTGCAAAGAGGAGGGTTTTGAGCAAGCTGCTCTAGTGGAAGGTGTCCCTGTACCTGGCAGGCGGTTGGAACCGGATAAGCTTTAAGGTCCCTTCCAACCCAACCCATTCTATCATTTTAATGCTGTCTCCCTGTTGGAGCAGGTGGAATTTTGGCTGGAGATGGGACCATCCCCTGTTCCTGCTCCCCCATCACCACCCGCCCAAGCTACACCCTGCATTGAGCAAGCAAAAGCTGTGAACCCTGTTTAGAAAGGGGGGGAACTGAAGCTAAAAGCATCTGTAGGAATGTGAGGGTTCTTTCAGCCCCTGCCCCAAATTCTTCACCATCCATTCCCAAGAGCCTCATCCCACTTGTAACCAAATCTCCCTCCGGGAGCCTGCTCTGCCTCTCCAAGGGGAAGCTTTGTGCCCTTCTAGCAAAGCCTGCAGCAGCTCTCCTACGATCCTACCTGCAGCTACAATTAAGTTGAAGGCTTTACGGAACCAACTGAATTGCTGTTTCCTGCTCCAACACCAAAGTGGGGCTGGAGATAGGGAAAGGATGCCAGGCTCTTCAGCTCCATTTCCCCTTCTGAACTCTGAAGGCTTCACAAAGCATTTCCTCCTCTCTTCTTGTTCTCAGCAACAGCCTTTGCAGCCAGGGGTAACACAAACCTTCTAAGCAGCCTGACTGAACAGGGCCTGACAAGGCAGGCGGGTATCTGTAACCAGCAATGATCTGCTGCCAGACAGCGATATATGGGGGGGGGTGTGCTTTTGTTCTCCCAATCTTATAAAGGCTGCATTGACCCCGTGCTGCAGGAGCTCCTCATTTGGGCTCTGCAAAGGCACAAACTGGTGCACTCAATGGTGCTTTAATTTATTAACTGCTAGCCTAAAAGCTCACCAAAATTGACACCTGGGCTGAGGAGAGGAAGCTGAGTTTGTCAGCTTGTGCTCCTCGTCCTCAAAGCACACGCAGGAACGTGAAAGCCCTTTTGGCCATAAATCTTCCAGTCTTAATAAAAAAGGGTGAGAGCTAGAAAAAAAAAAAAAAGAGGAGGAGGAGGAGGAGGGGAAAAAAAAAAGAGCCCAAACCCCACAAAACCTGATACTGCCATAAAAAAGGGAAAAAAATAGCAACTTGGAAGCCTCTGGCTTTCCTTTCCTCCTGATTAAATGCAGATCACAAGAGGGTTTTATGGGAGGTAGAGCCGTTTTGCAGTGCATCTGGTCCCTGGTATTAATCTTGCAGTCATGCTGTATTAATGTGCCCCATTTCCCGCGCTGGCCTGGCTCGGAGCGCCGCATACCTGCGATGATGACTGAGTCAGTCCGAGCGGGGCCGAATTTCAATGTCATCTCATGCTTGTGTTTATGAACAGCCAGGTGGTCTTCGTTTGTAAACCTCTGCAATGAAACCATTGAGAGAGGGGTGAAGAAATGCAGGGGGGCTTTAACGGGTACATCCTGCAGGAGGATGGGGAAGGGGGAGGAAGGGAAAGTCGCCCGGAGAGAAACGGTAACGCAGTCACTGCCAAGTGTTAAAGCCAAACCAGAGCGGGACATGTTGGGTGGGAAGTGGGGTGTGGAAGGAAAATGCCATTCCATGGGGCTTCTGGGTGATGAGGGACAAATACTGTTGTTAATACTAATAGTAATGATGATGATAATACATTTTGCTAAGCATTGCAACCGATGTCGGAGATGTAAACCCGCCCTGCTCACTCGGTGAGAGGCTCCCCTTTATTGCTGCCCAATGGAGGGATGAATTAGGGGCTGTTAGGGAATGATTTTGGGATGGTATGTGGCAAAGCTGGCACCTGCCCACTCATCCAGGCTGTGGCTTTATGGAGCAGGATGGAGCGAGATGCCCGCCGTGCAGCTTGCCGATGGCGCAGCCGAAGCACGGCCACTGTGGAACACGGAGAGGGGGGATGCAGCATAAAGACTCCATCTGAAATTCCACCTGAATTGCAGGATAAAATCCCACCCGTGATAGCTTTAGGGATGCGCCGGGTAGGGGAGCCGAGTGCGCGGGGCTGATACCCAGACAAAAGGGCAGCATCATCCGTTACGGGCTGCTTTGAACGGCTGCACCAGCCCCAAGCATCGGGATCAAGGAAAGGGCAGGGGAAGGGGTGAGGCAGGGATGGGGTTAAAGCAAATCATCATAAAGACCCGAGGATGGATTGCGCCTCTCCTAATAGACTGCGACAAAGCGGGAGCTGAGGGCACAGCTCGGGCCGTACCGCAGGATTTTTATGCATCCCGGAGCCGCGCGGCATCGGGCTCGTTTCTAGAAAGAGCTGCTGCTGCTGCAGTGAAACATTCCTGCCCTTTTCCCCCTTCCTTTTGTCTTTCAGATGATCTTTAAGTTCCCTTCCAAGCCTCCTGATTGCGTGAGTCTCTTTAAAGCATCCAACAAACAACCCCAACCCAAAGCCACCTGTGTCGGTGAATCAGCTCGAGCATCACGCCCCGGGTGCGCTCGCTCTCGCCGATGCTTATTTACAACTCAGATTTATTTGCCTTTATTAAGCAAATCCCTGTTTTCCAGGCTTGGAAGCTGCCACGGTGCCTTCCTGGGAGCTGTGTGACATAGCAGGGATGTTAGTGGAGGGAAGGAACAGCAATGCCGAGACAACAGGCGCATCCGCACACATCCCATCCATCTTCCCCTTCGGTGCAATAAGGGTGTTATCAAAGCGTCCTTCAAACATGCTATAGGAGAAGGTGCTTTTGGTGATGACTCGTCGCCGGGGCTCAAGTTAACACAAATTCAGAGCTCGTGGGTCCTAATGGTATTGCAGGAAGAAGAGGTTTTGGCTGTGTAATTCCAGGTGGGCACGCTGCAGCTTTCCCGCTGCTGCTCCCAGACCCGGTCCGCATCTAAACCTTAACTACAATTTATTAATGGCTTTGTTAAAGACACACATGCCCTGGGTTCCTTTATTCCCTGCAACTCCCCAAACCCCTCAGCTCTGCTCCAAACACAGCCTCCATTCCAACCAGCGCTACAAATCCCGGCCATTCCAAAGCATCCCCAAACAAAGGAGAAGCGAGCGAAGCGCCGCCGTCCTTTTCCCAATGGGAAAAGACCGAATCTGCAGCATTGTTTTGCATCGCTCTTGGGGAAAAGGAGAAGGGGGAGACACAGGGAGGGAAAAGGGGGGGCACTGACACTTGGTCATGTTTCTAGCCCCAAAAGCACCTCAGGTTTTTAAGGGGCTCGGCTGCCATCCCCGCTCGCCCTTGCGATGACAAGAGAATAGGTGGGTTACGGTAAGCAGAGAAAGATAAATCAGGGTTTTGGTGAGGAGCAAGGAGCAGCCGGTTCCAGATGAATACAGAGCAGGCAGGAGGCTGCTGCTCCCGGAATACGGAGCACCCTGAGCCAGGGGAACAAGGAAAAGGAAGAAAATCCCCACTTCTGGTTTAGACCCAAGATTCTTAGGTCAATGCAGGAAGTGGCACAAGGAAGAGGCAGAGAACGGGGTCTCATTTCCCTCCCCGGCTCCACCATGGGCACGGTTCAGCCCAGCTTTGCTATACCTGAATTTATTTTAATGTTTCATTTTGCTCCACTGCTGCCTTTTTTTTCTTTATCCTTCCCCCCCCCCCCTTTTTATTTTTTCTAGGGCACTTTCCCTGCTTTCGGTGCGTGTTACAGCTCTATTTAACATCTTTATGTGGTCTCACAGGCTGGGGAGCTCTCTTTTTCCCTGCACAGAAATGCTCACAGACACAATATATCTTTCCACATACATTTCCAAACGCCGAAACCTAGAGGCTGAGTCTGGCACTTCAGTTCTAAATCATGTCATTTTACACAGAGAACGAAAGCGGGGGGAGAAAGGGGGGAAGAGGAGGGAGAAGGGGGGGGGAAATGGAATGAGTTAAAGCCACAGCATTGGCTTTAATATTTAATCTCCTTCCATCAGCAGCTGCCATCCAGCAGTGTTATTTCAGCCCGCTATTCTGTGGGTGTCGGAATTAAAAGGAAGAGGTAGACTATGAACTCTTTGGGATAACGAAAAATCAAAGGGCTTCACACCCAGGGCTGAGTAAAACCTGAGTTTCAACACCACCCACCGCCCCGAGTCCTGCTTTTCTCTCCCTTCAGATGGCATGTGGGGGTTTTGGGAAGCACAGGGTTGGGTTTATTTACCCCAGAGACTGTAACAGCTTTTGGGAGAAAAGAGACTCGAGGCAGCCTAAAGCTGGCCACTCCACATTCCTCACTCAAACAGGCTGTGACAGCCCCATCAATAAACGTGCTCCCTTCAAAAGCTTTATTTAATAGGACACAACCCTTCCAGCTGGACCAACGCACCACCGCCGTTAGAGCAAGAGCCAGAGAAGAAACGCAGGAGGCCGACGCGCTTCGGCAGGCTGAGATTTTTTCCATGCCTTTAATAAGCACAACGGGAGGAACCAGGGCTTGCGAGGGGTTTTGCCTTGCTTTTTGCACAGCTTCCAACCAGCTCTGCTGCAGGAGGAGGGTCGAAGCCACCGCATCCAAGCCCACGGCCACGCCGAGCCCCGGCGCTCGCTGCCTCTTTCGGCAGCTCCAGCACAGCTATTTTTTAACCTTGACAGTCATTTGCAGAGCACATAAACACCCTGGGCCAGCCATGCAGCCAAGAGGTGGTTTTAATAGAGACCGGGTGTAGGCTACAACAGCACACGCTGTTCCACGGCTGCCTGGTTGTAAAGAGAAGACTTTACCGCACCGAAAGCACAAGCTGGGGTACGGAGCAGAACTGAAAGGGGCGAGGAGCCAAATCCGTCTCCATCAGGCTCATTGCACAGCTGAATTAATCAGCTGTCGTTAACACAGACGCTGCTCCAACCTTAAACCCAGCACGGTGGGTGTTAACTCTGGGCACGGACACCACGGAGCTGCCTGACATGGTTGAAACACCTGGAAAACGGGGGGAAACGAAAGGAAAGAGCACGTGCCTGCAACTGCGGTGCGGGAGGGGAGTGAGCGCACCAAGAGCTCCAGTGTGGATGAACCGAGCTCAAAGTCACCCATTTTAAAAGGAGCCACAACAGGTTTGACTTCCAAAGTCCATCCGGTTGTGGTGATGGCCTAAAGCAATGATTGTGACGTGATCAGCCGGGGATGAGGGGATGGGGGGGATCAGAGAGTCATGGAATGGTTTGGGAGGAAGGGATCTTAAAGCTCACCCAGTTCCAGCCCCTGCCACAGCCAGGGACCCCTTCCACTGGAGCAGGGTGCTCCAAGGCCCTGTCCAACCTGGCCTTGAACACTGCCAGGGATGGGGCAGCCAAAGCTTCTCTGGGCACCCTGTGTGTTGTGCACCCTCACAGGGAAGAGCTTGTGCCTAAGAGCTCATCTCAGTCTCCCCTCTGGCAGGTTAAAGCCATTCTCCTTGGCCTCTCCCTACAGGCCCCTGTCCAAAGCCCCTCTCCATGTTTCCTGTAGCCCCTTTAGGCCCTGGAGCTGCTCTAAGGTCTCCCCTTCAGGAGCCTTCTCTTCTCCAGGCTGAACCAGCCTGGTTCCAGAGCAGAGCTGCTCCAGCCCTCACAGCATCTTTGTGGCCTCACTCCAACAGCTCCACATCCCTCTTGTGTTGATGCCCCAGAGTTGGATGCAGGACTGCAGGGCTTTGCCTTGCTCTCCTGTCACCTCCATGGGCGAGGGGTACCCACCTCCTTCACTTTGGGGAACCTCCTGGTGGGAAAGACACGGGAGAGCAAGGCCAAGGCCATGGGGAGATGCTGGACCTCCTGCACTCATCCCAGCCCACCCAGCATCCGAGCAGCACGTCCCCGCGGCTCTTCCCGGCTGCGGCAGACCTGCTGCCTACGCCCCAGCCATCCATCTCACCGCTGACAGGGCTCAGATGGATTTCCAGCCGCTTGGCAGGCTGGAGAGATATTCCCCGTTCGCTCAGCACAACGGCCGAGGTAACTAATGCGGGGTCACGGGTGCCCCGAAGGGCTGGGTGCCCAAAGGTTATAGCTGTTACTGCTGGTGAGTGATGTGACCCCCCAGTTCTCGCGCAGATCGGGGCTCCATCTCACCCATTTCCCATCTGAGCAATGACAACGATAATTCCCTCCCTTGCAGAGAGGCTGTAAGGATTAATTCACTAATGTGCATAAAGTGCCCAGATACTGGAGTGATTCATAGATTTTAAAGGCCGGGGGGACCATTACAATTATCTACCACGTGAATCCCCAAATGGGCCCGTTTCCACAGGAAAGGAGACGACGAGGAGGGAACGCCGCAAAGACTTGTTGGTTTGAAAGAATGCACCCAGGGCACAGCTCAAGTGTCGTATTTTTACACTTACAAGAGATGACACACACAGATTTTGGACCTGTTTCCTCTTGGAGCGTTCCCCCTATGGCAGGGCTCGCCAGGCCAGGTTTCAGAAGAGCTCAGAGCCCAATTGCTCCCACCGAGTCTCTGGAAGCAGCCGAGGCACCGAGTCGGTGCAGCTCGAAGGTGGCCGCGGCAGCTCCGGTTACTGAGCGCTTCTGGAAAGCTGGTTTCAGTGGCAGCATCCTTCTGCTAGAGGAGGGACGAGCCGACACCTCCGTGAGCCTGAACAGGATAAATGAGAGGAAGAGTGAAGGTTTACGAGCGATCAGCTCCAGAATAAAAAACCCCACATCATTTATGGCACGTAGAGCATTCAAAAGGGAGCTCTGCCGCTCCTCGAGCACAAAAGCCCTTTGCAGGAGGGGGAGAGGCTGCTGGTGGGCTGCGAGCTCAGCGCAGGCTTTACATTGAGAACGCCCCGGAGTCAAGGTCGTTTCACTCCAGCCTGTGCTTGGGGCGGGGGGGGGGGGGAAGAAATCAGAAAGAGGGATGAGAGGGAATTGTGCAGGAGCCTCGGCCACCGGCTCAGCGCCCGCAGCAGCGCTTGGCTCCGGCGCTGCCGCAGCGGGGCCGCTTCTTGCACTGCGGCAGGATGCTGCTCTGCAAAGTGTTTGGGCTTCCAGCACCCGGTGCCCTTCCCACAGGCAGCAGGAAAAGCTGATTTCTACTCACTCAGGTCCTGTGACTATCAGAGGGGCTGTAGGCAGCTCTAGGTGCAAGCAGCACATTTGTGCAATTCCCCCACACACACACAAACTGCATCAAGATTAAACCTTGAGATGTCATTTTTGGCTCAGGCAACACCAGGGACCAATGTGGCTGTGCCTTTTTCTTTACAAACCTGCTTACATCCTATGACAAATTCCCCTTCCTTTCCTTGATTTAAAAGGGCATAAAGGCAGCAGAAACTTCAGCCTGTTTACAGGCAGAACGAGGTGCTGGCATTGCAAAGCCACGTTCAAAGAGCCAAAAAGCGCTTTAACAAACGCTACTTTCGGGATGCACATTGTGCAAACCACAAGAATTTGGCTTTTTTTTTTTCTCCTTAGAGAGAACCATCTGCCTTTGGATGCTGTTTTTCTGAGGGGCTGGGTGTTTGGTTATCACAGATTGGTGCTGCACAGCAGCATCTTCTCTGTGTCACATCATCTGCCCTCTTAATGCAGGCGGCTCCATGTCGGGCTTCTCCCATCCTCTCCAGTGAGCCGAGGGGAGAGCAGCAGCAGGGTTAAGACGCCAAAGCATGACACAGGACACTCCAGTTTCCCTGAGCTCAGTGCCTGGGAGGTGACAGACAAGCTGTATTTTTTATAAGGCAGCAACAAGCAGAGGGAGAGGATATTTTATGGGCTGAGCATTCGGCTCCTACCAAATCATTGGCAATGAGTTCTGAGATGCAGAGGGTGCCCCCCAAAACTTCCCTGCAATTTAAACAGAGTTAAGCAGGTTCTGGAGCCCATCCCATCCCCATTCCTCCTTGGCCAGAAGGGCAGAGCATTTAACTCCGAGTAGGTAAATAATTTAATTTACATTTCTATAGCTCCCCATATCCCAGAGGGCTTCTCATACACATGCCCCTCCACTGAAATGCAGGTGTTTCAGCAGGGGGGAAGGCAGCAACCATCTGGCCTACAGCACACCATATAGCAGTGAGGAGGGAAGCCAAGGACACACGGGGCAAAGTCTTTAATAAACTCTAAGCTCAACTTTACTTCTTCTCTTTACGGTGATTTTAATAAAGTCCTATCTGGTAGACACCATTTCTCCTTCAGCCCGAGCTGAGCATCGGCACATCTGAGTGCAGGCAAAACCAAACACCATCCTTCTGGGGCAGCCAGCAGCCAACCTGCTTGGCCAGGAAGACATTTATCCCAGTGGGATTTAACCTGGGTTGGACACCGAGCGCTTTTCCCATCAAAGCCATCTCCAGCTACTGAGGAATTCCTCTGCAGTGCACCAAAGGACCATGAACCAACCTTCTCTCCTCTTTCAAGGGGCATATGTAGGCAAACAGCAGATGGCTGAGGTGGTTCATGGAGCACCCAGGGAGAAAGCAGCCCCTGATTTTGCCCTAAGTACACCTGGTCCCACAGACAAAGAGCCCTCAGTGCCTCAGAGGCACCGCTCCCTCAGGAATCACAGCCCAAACCCTAGGATTCAAACCTGAGCGGGGAAGATCAAGTTCCTAAATCTCAATGGGAGAGCAAGCAGGGTTTGCCAAGGCACCACTATCCTCCTGCAGTGCTCGAGCGATGCTCGAGGGGGATGGACACCTCGAGGAGCCAAGTGTGCTCCTCCTGAGCTCTCGGTGGGCAGCTCCATCGTGGCAGCAGCAGCAAGTCTCTGCAGCCAGACACAGAGCATGGATGCAAGGAGCTGCCCGAGGTCACACCACGCCGGCAGCGCTCGCTTAGAGCCGTCACAATTACTTCCTTCCACACGGTGGAGCGGTTTTTAGGCTTGTTTGGAGGCAAGTGAAGGTTATTAAAACCCATGTATTAATTACTGCTGCCACATAAGTTAAGAGGAGAGGCACAGCGGTAATTAAGGGAGGTGAGTGAGGAGGTGGAGCTGCACAACGTCAGCGACTCCACAGCTTGTGCCGATGGATTCGCGCCGGCCCCATGGGAACCCCCAGATCGCTCCAATGTGGATGTGAATCATTATTACATCCCCAACTCGAATCCCAGCAGCAGCAGCGCAGGTTTGCAGTGTGACCTTGGGCAAGCCATCAATTCTTCCCCTACCTACCAGACAGAGCAAATAAAAGGGGGGGGGAGGAAGGCACAATCCTTCAGGAGGGCGTTAGGGAAGAGGGAGCTGACTGCACACGCAAGTACCAGGAGCCATGTGAGAAGCACTGCAGGAAAATAAAGAATATATATTAACAAAGGCAATTACAGCTGCGTTGCCCTGAGAGTATTTCAAGTGTGGGAGCTCAGTGATTCATTAGGAGCCCAGCGTCTCTTCCCATCACAGGAGCTGAGGGATAGAGCCTAAGGAAAGCGGGCAGAGGCATGGGAGCTGGGGCTAAGGGAAATTCCTGCCCTGCCCTACTGCTCAGCTGGGGCTGAGCTGGGCTAGGAAGTTGTGTGGCATTGAGGGAGGAAAAGGGTGAATTATGCAGCTGGGTTATTCACAAGGGTGATGCAGAGCAAGGATCCTGAGCCCCTGGGGTGGTGGTAGAGAAGGAAGGGGGAAAAAGAGGGGAAACCAAACAAAGAATTCCCCCCAAAGGCTTCAGATCTACCACAGAAACCCAATCTGGGCTCCTGCCTCCCCCTGTGTGGCTCTGCTGTTTACCAAATGAGTCACTCTTCCTGCCTCCAACACTCCACAGCTCCTGAATGAAGAATGTGGGAGCGAAAACCCTCCTTCTCTGCAAACAGCCTCGGCCCCGCACGCGGCTGCGTGTGAGGGGATTCAGAGTGCAAAGAGCAGCAGAACAGGAGCCTCCTTCCCCGCATACCCTGAGAAACAAGAACGTACCGTGTAAAACTCATTCAACCCCAACCTGGAGTGGATGGATTTGCCTGCAGGGCTGTGGGTTTGTGCTGGGGGAGGCTGCACCGGGATCTTAAACTGCCTCTGGATGGTGGCCAAGCCTGTCAGTGCCGCACGGGCGAGGAGAGGCTTTGGCAGCTCCATGGTACGGGCTATTCCCGCTCCCCTGCTCCCTGCCAAGTCATGGAAGCAGCCTGGGGATGCTGCCCCAGTGCTATCAGTGAGCTTGGAAATGGAGGTACAGGGCAGCGGAGGGGCTGGAGCCAGCAGGACTGAGCCTAAAGCAGGATCTGGATCTCGCTTGGATCTTAGGTACCCAACGCAGCTCTGCGGGAGCAAGGGTGTGTGGTTGGGCCCTCAAGCAGCACGGCAGAGCTGCAGGGAGCTGCTGTGCCCATGCATGGGATGGTGACGTCTCCCTTTCCATCCTTACCCCAGGAAGAGAAAGCAGCGCTGGGAAAGCAGGATTCCAGCAGTGGATTCTGCTCCAAACAGCCTCAACTCCAATCCAAGCCCCTTACGGTCGTTCCCAAAGCTAATTCTCAAGGGTTAAGGAGAAGGGAGGTTAAATTTGGTCTCATCTGAGAGGTTTGGGGGTTCTCCGCTCAGAAGATGCCTGCATCAGGCTAACAGGATCCTCTTGCTGCTGCACTATTGTTTCAGGGCTAGGAGAAAGCTGATCCTAGAGGAAAAGTTAGCTCCAATGGGAAATAGCTCTCATTGTGCCACTGCTTGGAAACTCTCATTGTGCTGAAGCTTGGAAGAGCCTCCGTGACTCAGCCTTGACCTCTGAACACCACTACAATTAGGAGAAGGATGCCACGGTCCCCATTCAGGTTTTTAAGGCACTGGAAGGTTGATTTCCTTCAATTCATTCGTGATATTGGGTATGTGCCCACCCATTCATGGTGTGTGAGGCTCCAGCACCTGAAAACAGGGGTGGGTTTTGCGGGCCTGAGCTTGCACCTCTCCAACAGCATGTCTGGTGAGAGCAGCATGTCAAATGAAGATAGAATTCAAGTGCTTTGGGGGTTTTCCCCCCTTTAAGGGTGGCATTTCTTAGTGGGAAAGAACATGCTCTAAGGAAGTGTAGACCCACATAACTGACTTAGCCATAGAATCATGGAATGGTTTGGGATGAAGGGACCTTAAAGCTCATCCAGTTCCAACCCCTGCCACGGGCAGGGACACCTTCCCCTAGAGCAGGTTGCTCTGTCTGCAGTGAGAGGTACAAGCGCTCAGTGGGGATGGCTTTGGCCAGCTCCTGTCTCCACATCTATCCCAGCACAAGATGTGAAATGAGAAACTGAGGAATCCACCAAACCCCTGCAGTGACTCCCAGCAGGCCAAAGCCATTCCTGCCCTCTCATCCCTTCCCATCCACCCTTATTCACTGAGCTCCACAGCTTACCCTAAGGCACAATTCCCATTCTCTGCCTCCCTTCACCTTCTTGATTCCAAGCAGCCCTTAAAGCACAACCAGCTTCCCACAACGATCTCCCCAGGGCCGTGCATCCTTCCTTTGTGCCTCCCCACATGGTGCTTTTGGCCAATGCACAGAGCTCCTTCCCTCTTTTTTTCTGCCCCTGCTTCCCAGATACAGACACAAACCCCAGCCCTGTCTTTTATAAGGCCCATGATAAGTTGTCAGGTGTCAGCTCAGCACCATAATTAAGCTTTTAAAAGCAGATAGGCAGCAAAAAAAAAAAAAAAACCTTCAATTCCTGACGCTTGACACTTTTTGCCTCTTGGAAGAGCCACCTGGTTTATCGTAACAGGTAGATTTATGGGCATATTAACGCGGCGCTGCTGCTCCCACCCTGATGAGGTTCTCAGTGACCCTCTTCTCGCTCAGGATTTATGGCTTTCTGTTGCAGAGGGCTCTAACTCCAAGCTCTTTGCCTGCCTCCAGCCTCCAGCAGGAGCATCTCCCGCACTCAGGCTCTGGAGCCTGTTTTTCCCACCCCACATCAGCTGCAATCATTAGGCAACAGCCCCGACTTTCAAACGGTGCCAGGTTTGCCCCAGCAAGTCACGTCAGGCTCATGGGGAATCACAGAATCACAGGCCTGTTTGCCTGGGAAGAGACCTTAAAGCTTATCTAGTTCATCATTATATGAACACAGAGGCGAGATTTAGATTAGATATTTAGAATCACGGAATGGTTTGGAAGGGACCTTAAAGCTCCTCCAGTTCCAGCCCTCTGCCACGGGCAGGGACACCACACGCTAGAGCAGCTTGCTCCAAGCCCTGTCCAACCTGGCCTTCAACACCACCAGGGATGGATGGGGCAGGCACAGCTTCCCTATTGAATCCATCCCAGCGTCCCACCATCCTCATAGTGAAGTCCTGCTCTTCTCCCATTCACTTCCACACATCTCACAACCCCTGTGATGACAGAGCTCACAAACAGGGCCATCTACACCACAGGATTACATCCAGGAGCCCATGAACCCACTCCCAGCTCTCCAGACCCAGTCAAATCCCCAGCAAAAGCCTTTCTGTGCCTGGAGTGAGCTCCCAGCTGCGATTCACACCAGCTCAAGGCTCTCACTCACTTCTAACTGCCTCCTGTATATACCCTTTTAACACCCCTTTCCACCTGCAGCCCTTAATAAAGTGGATAAACCCTTAAAGTGCAAGCAAAATGAAGAGGAGATAGAAGCAATGTAACGCAAGCAGCTTTGCCATCAGCTTTTCCCCACCGTGTTTGATCTACAGCCTCGCAGGCAGAGATCCCCCTCCCCGCTGCGGTGCCAACGGGCTGATGATTCAGCGATGTGGAAATACACAGCTGAGGTCACCAAAAACCACTGGATTCGCATCTTTTGGGCCCTTCCCGTTTTGCTGCCCCCCCTTCCAGGCTCAAAGGCATAAAATTTCACATGCAGGCAAAGCAAAAGGCATTGAAATTCTCTTCTAAAGCTCACAGACGGCTGGAGGTTTATAGCAAGCAGCACGTAAGCCTCTTAAAAAGGAGCCCAGCTACCCCAGCAAGCACAAAGTGGGTTTAATACCAAAAACGTGTGCAGGAAACACCTCCCCTGGCCTCAGGAACAAAAGCCTGCATTAAGACCCCCGTGAGGAGGTGAATTAGCAGCTTCTTCTAAGGGCAGAAGCCAGAACGAAGACGTCAAAGTGATGCTGCGCCATGAGGAGCTCACGCTGTATCCTCAGCGTTGGCCCTGCAGATGTCTGGGGTAGCAGAAGCAGTGGGGAAGGTGGAAGCATTAAGCAACTATAGCAACGAGCCAGCAAGACACACACAAGCAAGGCAGCAGAGGCATGCTCTGCTCTTTAAAGCTTAGATGGCTTTAAATCCAGTCCTTGCAATATCTATTCTTATAACTGAGTTTTAGTGCAGCTGAAGCTCTCGTCTCCCTGTCTGAAGCCACACTAAGGGGCTTTAAGCAGATAAACAGAAGTGATGCTTTGAATTGCTGTCAGCTATTCAACTGACCCCCAAATGAAGCCCCCCTTTCTGCCTAACTGCTACGCAAGATGCATTTCCCATCTACCAACAACCCAGACTAGTTCAGCATCCCCCAAATCTCTGCCCTGCCGTGCTCAGCCTTCTGCAAGAACTTCCCTTGATGGACCGGTTTCATTTGCAGCCTTTAGTGCTGAGATGAATTGACAGCTTGTTTTGCAACGCTGCAGAACTCTCCCACCCCATCCCCTCTACACACACACAGCTCTTTATTGTCTACATGTTTACTCTCAGGGGGAATGTGAGGACTTTAATGGTTTTATTGTTTTAATCCAGCATATATAAAAGAAATTATTTGAGGAAAACAGCTGCTCCAAGTGCTTGGAAGTGGTGGAGCTGTTTCTCTGCTCCCAGCATTAAGCAGGTGTTAACTAAACACGATGCTCCTCCTCAGATGTATTACGGCAGGAGATTTGTAGGGCTGGTACCAAGAGCTCAGCCCTTTCCTCTCCCACCCAGGCCCTGCTTTAGCCTCAATTCCTCCAGCCCAGCTCCACTCACACAAGGGTGGCAACGAACAAGTCCCTGCTTGCTGCTTCCTGTACACAAAAGGACTGCTGCAGACCACCCCTGTGCCGCCTGCTTTACACACAGAGAAGGAAAAGCCCCCAAAGTGGGGTTTTATTCTCTTTTTGACATGCAAACACCAGCCCTTTGTGTGGCTACAGCATCACAACCCCCGCGGCGGCAGGATAACGCGGTGGCTGCCTGGCGAATCAACCCTTCTCAATATATATATAAAATCCATAAATAAATGTATTTATTGTGAGCTTTTACACCTCAGCCCAAGAGCTGACTCTTTAAGGAAGGTTCTCCTGCAAAGCAGCAACCACGGAGGGAAATGTCAGTCCAAACCCCCCCTCCAAAATGCTTCAAAAAGGCACTATTAGACCCCCCTCTATGAGCAGCCCCGCTTTGGAGCTCAGCTCTCACGTGAAATCTCTACAAAGGACTTGACATTTCAGGTTAAAGGGGGTTTTTCCACCCTGCTCTTCAGCAATGAGATGCTCAGGGGGGTGTTTTCTCCCTACCCCGTGTATAAGGACACAGCATCTCCCGTTTGCCCGCGCTTTGGCAGCATCGCGGCGGCCGGGAAGAGCCGCATGGACCGCCCGCCCGCTGCCGCAGAGGGGCGGAGCGGCCTCTTTCCAGCCAACAAAGCCCGTTCCCATCCCAGCGAGAGCATCCTTGGGACAAAAAGAGAGGATTTGAGCTGCCTTTCCAACGGGCAAGAGCCGGCTCTGCCCGCCCCCCGGTGCCCCTGCAAAGCTCGGTTGTGTCCTTCTGGGATGCGAGGGTGGAACACGGGAAGTGGCCTCAGGAAACGAGAAACCCACTGCTTATTTAGATAGTGAAATAAACCCAGGTCATGGTGCTGGTTACTAACATCTATCTCCATGCAGGGGCTCAGCAGCAGGAGGAAAACACTCCTGTCCCTTCTCCTTGCAACCTAAAGCATCCCCCTTCAGCATCGCTTTTGCTGGGAAGGAGATGGAAGCCTCAGGAAGGGTCCCCATACTTGCTTTTTTAATCCTTACACAGCCACTTGATTGGATTTTGTGCAAGAACCTAATAGAAAATGCTGACAACTCCTGCACCTCTTTGAAAACCAAGTGTACCCATGATAGTGAGAGGCATCCCTGTCCGTGGCAGGGGTTGGAAACGGATGATCTTAAGGTCTTTTCCAACCCAAAGCATTCTGTGATTCTCTGGCACGGCGTTAAAGCTCCTTGCTGCAGCCATGCTTGGGGAGTAACTCATGCAGTACCACACAAAGCTGACAGGTAGCAAATGAGGCTTTGAATGACAAATAAAACCCCCACAAAACCAAACAGCCTTGTGTTTAAAAGACTGCTTTTAAATAAGGAAATATTTTACTGGCCAAGAAAGCAAATCAGAGCTCAAAAGAGGAAGAAAAGCCCATTCCTGAGCGTAAGGCAGGTTTCGATTGTATCTTAAGATCTTCTCCCCCAACCAGCCCTCCTCCCTCTACCACCTCCAAACCCAGTGCCCTGCTCTCATCTGCTTGATGAGGGATGGTTCCTGCCCTCCGGTATGGATGCATCAGGATCAGCTCACACGAGGTTTAACTCCCAAGCTACAGCCAGCGTGGTGGTGCCAGCTATGGGAGAATGCAGTCACCGACAGCCTTCTGCTCCTGTTAAGCTCAGGACCACAAGCAAGCTTTGAGATCAGTCTAACTGCAAGTTAATAAAAGCCTGGCTTAATTTATGGCTCTGTGCTAGCAGCACACGCAGTCTGCATTACTGATACTGATATAGAGCAAGAGCTGTAGATAAGGGCTGAGATGAGTTCGGTCCCTGCAGAAACTGTGATGGGGGAACTCCCTTAAAGCAAAAAGAGAAGGAACCATTCCCTGTGAGTGCACGGGTTCATTTGGGGGTATTTTTGCAGCCCTGGTCATGTTCCCAGGAAAGGGGAAACCCTCATTGTGAATAACTTATTCCTAATAGCGGAGAGGGACTTTTAATAAGGGCACACAGTGATAGGACAAGAGGGAACGGCTTTAAACTGAAAAGGGGGAGATTGAGATTAGATACATGGAAGAAATTCTTTACTATGATGGTAGTGGGACATTGGAATGGGTTGCCCAGAGAAGCTGTGGATGTCCCATCCCGGGCAGTGTTCAAGGCCAGGTTGGAGCAACCTGCTCTAGTGGAAGGTGTCCCTGCCCATGGCAGGGGCTTGGAACTGGAGGAGCTTTAAGGTCCCTTCAACCCAAAGCATTTCATGATTTTAACATCTAATCTCCTTTATATGCTCATATTCATATAATATGTTCATATTCATATAAATATATATGTAGATACACATATGAGACTATATAAGAACATATCCTAGTGTGCACTCTCTCCCTAAATACACATTTATAGCTGCTGAGTCTGCAAGCCACCCATCAAAGAGCAGATGGTTTAACAGCCCAGCTTTCCCTGGAAATCAGGCTCGATGCTCCTCAGCGCCCTTCCTCCAAAACAAGGAAGGTTAAAGGCAGTTTTTAAGCAGCTCTGAAGAGAACAGGGTCTGCTGCTCTGCGGGCAGGATGGGTCCCTTCACCCAGGACCCCCCCAACACCCTTTCCCCAGCACTGCAGCTCGGCAGGAGATGCGTTTCTGCTGTGATTTGTGAGCGCTTGAAGAATCCTTTGGGACTACAGAGGGGCTCCAAAAGGGCAATTAGATCCATTACTGGCTCTTCTATTGCCCCATGAAATAGGTTTACTAGTTGTGTGCCGCCTCATATACTCCAGTTTTATGCCAAAATGAACAAGGATGCTAATGAACGACTGCAGAGCACGCGGATGCGGCGGCCGGCGCGCACGGAGCATCCTCCGATCGCATCTTCTCTGACAGGCCCTGCATTAATGCTGCTTCCTGCAGATTTGAAGGTGTTATTCAGGCATTCTGCAGCCTTGGCACAGCATGCCTTAGATGATAAAGGAGGGGAACAATGCAGCCGTTTCGTCAAATCCAAAGGTGCTATTTCTTCATTTCCATTGCTGCAGCAGCCAATCTGGCTCACAAATCCTAAGGGGGGCTTGGTCTAGAGCAGCCCTGGGGCAGGAATATAAAGGCCATCACCAAACCTCATTGTACCTCCAGAGCAGGAAGCCAAAGTCACAGCCCAGATGCTCCAAAGAAAATCCAAACTAAAAGGGAACTAACACGAGTTGAAGTTATTGATCTCTACACTTTACACCAGTTTGAGCTCGAAGCAGTTACTTCACACACACAAACCCCACAGATCCATTTCGACCACCAAACCTGGAAGGTTCTCATCAAACACACAGCAGAGCCTTCTCAAGCATGTCCAGAGACCTTTTGCCAGTCAAATCCTAGTGCTGCACATGCAGTGCACACGGGAGGATGACACTGGAACAGCCTGAAATGCATGGAATAACCATACCTGGGTAAATCTTGCTCTTTAAACCAGAATGGCCTTAGGGGCGGATGTCCCAGCTTGTGGCTGGGACCCTGCCAGAAGGGAAAAGCTGCTTTCATACCCCCAGCCCTTCACATGTGGCTGCAGAAGGGTGAGGAAGAAGAGGAGCACTCAATCATTAAGGTGAAGATGTCAGGGGTTTCTGCATCCTGCTCTCAGCATCCCATACCAAAGGCTGCCCAAGGAAGGCATCAGGCAGCAGGGTTAAAGCTTATTCACCCGTCAGGAAGAAGAGAGCAAGAAATCCAGCAGGAACGGAGAGGACACTGTTCCCAGTTCCACTTCCATGTGCCACAGCAGGAACAGGGTGTTGCAACAACCCTGTCTCTACGCTGCAGCAACCAAGGGGTATTTTTAAACATGGGGAGGGAGTGGAAGGCAAGGCAGTGAAACAGAGGAATCAGCAGCGCAAGCAAGGGGCAGGGATGAAAACCAAGCCCCACGCTGGGGCGGGGGGGGGGGGGTGACAACTGCTCAGCATCATCCTGCCCCATGGCACGAGGCCATCGCCTGGCATCGGGAATTGCGACAGCGAGAAGCCTGTGGGAAGCCCTTGCGAAAGAGAAGCCTCTTCCTTTACTCCTGCGAGGAAGCAGCTCCCAGGTTCCTTATGGCTGCTGGTTTCCAGCTTTCCAAAGTGCCCTCAGTGTGCATGGAGGACACCAAAGCAGCCATCAGGCTAAACACACAGCTCCTACTGAGCACCTCAGCAGCCAGAGGGGATGAAAACGGGTTTTCCTATGAGGAATGAACCCACTGAGGGTTTCACGTTAGCAGGAGCTGAGCTTTGGCAGAGCCTCACGTGGCTGCTCCCTCCCGGAGCCATGGGATTGGAGCAGGGGTCCAGCGAGTCCTTTTGGCATCCAGGCTCTTATTTAGGAAAGGGGAATCTGGAATGTTGTCCAGAGCCATTTCCATCTGACAGACAAGTGTCTGTGTGGGTTCAGCGCTCACACACGTGCTCCAAATGCAAAGCAGAGCTGGCACGCTCTGAAGTGGCAATGAATCCCAGGCAGTGGAATGATAAAGATTTTTAACTTACAGGAAATGCTGCTATTAAATAATATTTAAGTCTTAATTATATTTTAAAACAGCCATTTTGGAAAAAAAAAGAACTTCTATGACAGTGCTTTTGTAGTTAAAGGTCTGTCAACATTTCCATTTTAAACCTTCATTTCGAGGGGCTTTATAATTTGGCCATAAAAATTCATTCCAGGCTGGAACTTGGCATAGAGGGGCTCAGCCCAGGAGCAATATTTTTTATTATCCAATTTGGTTTAAATTGGTTTGGCCGTTTTTAAGTTATAGGAGTGTAAAAAATAAACGTTTCCTGCTTTCAGATGCCTTCCCAAGCTTCTCCGTATTCCAAATTAGCTTTCCCCCTCCCCGCCTCCAAAACCTACCTTCAAACAAGAGGTGGGAGAGCTCATTTCACTCTGCTGACAATACATGAGTTACAATTCCGATTAATCCACTTCTTTTCATGCTAACAACCTCAAGAGTTACTATAGCCAAACACCACTTGTATGTGGACCCATTACAGCCTGTAACTGCGCTGAGATTTGTGGAGCATCTGCCATTGTGGGCTTCATGTGCAGGTACTGCAGCTGGGGAGGCCTTCATTTGAAATCCAGAAGGAACTCTGGAAACCTGCCTCCCTGTAAAACCATAGACAGACCTTTCCCCAACATGGTTCTCTGCAGGATTTCATTTCAGCTTCCTATAAAAAGGCTGCAGATGTGAAGCAAGCAGGAGCACGCAGCTCAGAATTCCTCACCACGGAGCTGCAGCCTTTTCCTTTCCATTTCAAACCCTGAAAAGAAACTGGAGTTTATGGCTCAGCTCTTCAAATCATCCGGGTGCAGTAGGGAGATGGCACATACGTGATGCTATTGCTAACACAGACAAGTGCTCGCTGTGCCCGAGCTGACACAAAGCTCAGGGCAGGGTTTTATTCCTGCTCCATCCTTAATATCCCCCATTTCTCATTTTAATATTGAGAGAAGAAGCATCCACCACAGCTTGAACCCACCAGGGAGCGACGTTTTGGGGCATGTTGGGAAGTCTTGGCACTGCCTGGAGCCACCTGCATGCGCTTGGAGATCACAGAATCATAGACCCTGCTCAGCTTCCAAGAGCAGATGAGATGGGAAGCACCTCTGGTGTGAGCCAGCCCTGAGCTCGGGTCTCTGGTGACATGCAGCATCCAGCCCCACTGTGTCGTGGTGTCACCTGGAGCTGAGACCCAACATCAATCCATGTGAGCCTGGAAGGGGCAGTTGGGAGTCCTGCTCTTGGCCTGGCACCCTCATGTGCAGCTTTGGGGCCTGACATTCCCCATCTTGCTCCACAGAAGAAGGCTCAGCTTTCCAGGGAATAATGCTTCCTACCTCATTGAATCATTGGGTGTTAGAAGCCTGAATTTTTTAGGACAAAGGCCTGTGTCCAAGTCCAGTCCCATTCATTTCCCGTGCCAGGACAGTAACAATTCCTACTGGAGGCCAGGGTATCATAACTGTGCTTAATAACCACTTCCATTCCTGCTTGCTCTAACAGCAGGCAGCCAGTTAGGCTGGCGTTCCTCAAGGATTCAAGCTGAACGTGGAATTTCTTAGGCAGTTTTTCTGGCTTCCCTTCCTCAGCTCCAGGAACAACATCTCCAGAGGCTGTTAAATCAATGCACAACCATTACCACACACAGTTGAGTCCTGCATGGTTCTGGCCAGGGCTGGCATCAAGTTCCAGCAGGGCTGAGACTTCCCAATAGTAAAGGGGGCTCCTAGCAGCTTCCATCAGGGAATATTTCTTCCCCTTTTGCTTTACAAAGGGACGAGAGAAGGATGGGAACAAAGCAAACCTCTGAAATCACACTAAAGATGCTTTGTTGAAAGCCAAGGGCCATGAGCACTCCTTCCTCTGTGCCTGCCTACCTGCTTCAGTTACTCTGCAACTGATGCACCTGCAGGGACAGGGACAAGTCTCATTCCTCCCACCGGTGGAGCTGGTCCTTTCCTGAATGTGGGATGAAGATACACGGGTGTAAATCACAGTTCAGACTTCCAACAGCCATGACTCCATGGCTGGAAATCCCATGGAGTGACCACAGCATCAAGCACATCCTGGACCATCCCAAAGCTTAAGCTGTGATGAGAAGAGCTCACAGCCTCTCAGCAAGAGAAGAGCCATTTCCCCCCCCTCCTCTATACCAGGACTCATATAAAAGCAATAATCTATATTCGTTTGGATTATACAAGCTACAAAACCCACCTCAGCTTCAGTTCCACATTTAACCAATCTCAGAAGCCATTTGTTGCCTCGTATATTACAAGGCAATAGAGATTTAAGGGATAATGGTCATGGCGGCAGAGTATACAAAGCAATAAACTGCTTTTGAGGTTGGTTAAATGCCAAGTGATGCTGAGGCCTCAATGCCATAAACATTATTTCTATTATATGACAAGATAAGAGGATACAATAAACCACAAAGAAGAAAAATCATCTTCTGGCCTCATGGAAGTTGTGGGCTCTGCGTTTCTCGGACGCTGCCCGAGCATCACCTCAGTGCCACAGGTTTAAAGGGAATAAACTGGTAAATTAAGGGGAGGTTTCAAAAGCAAATGGTTGTTTGAGGAAATGGCCTCAACGTGTAACTGGAGCATTGGAATTAGGACCCCAGTGATGATTCCTGTTACTTATGAAGAGGGAAATGGTGTGGAGAGGGGAGGCAGGGCTAGGGAAAGTCCTGCTCCTAGTAGAAGATACTCAATATTATGGCCCCTCCATTAGGCTGGGCAACAGGAGCGGCCCATACAGTCTTATTAATAAAGATGCTTCTCCTTGATGACACTTCATAAAGCCTCAAGTATCCAAAGCCTTCAGGAGAGGAGCAGAAGAGCAGCCTGAGGAGAAGGACCTGAGGCTGTTAGTCAATGAGAAGCTCCCCATGACCCAGCTGCAGAGTGTGCATGCATCAGCCCAGCTTAGTTTGACTCAAGAGAGTCAAGGAAAGCCTCACTTGAGGCACTGCTCTGTGGCTTCTGCTCTGTGTATTCTACCTCCCTCCTCATCCTCAGGCAGCAGCACGAAGGGGTATGTCCCTGCTGTAGGATACTTCTCCCTCCATACATAAAGGACATGGGAAAGGGGGTAAGGGAAGAGGACAGAGTCATTTGTCCTCTTTGAGGAGAACCCACATACATGACCTTGAGAAGAATTTGGTTTAAAAGCAGGATCTGCAGCACATTGAGGTGTCAGCTGTGGCACAGCAGCCTCGCTGTTAGGAAGCGATCTCGAGTCCAGGCTCCAAAAATAGCCACCATTCAAGACCTAGCAACCAAAACATGTTTACAGCCCCACTGAAAGCCCACTAGCTGTGATGATACGGGGGGTACAGCGAGATCTGCTCGTCTATTTTTGGTGGCTATTCCCTCTTCCCCATCCTCACCTCCTTGAAAAGCCTGGCAGCCTTTCTCTGCATAGAAACAGGGAAGGAAAGGGAGGAAAAAGGACATACACCATAAGAGACAGGGCTGGTATCAGCTCCAGAGGGAAAGCAGCAGCTCATGGTTCAAAGACATTACATTGGGAAGGAAAATAGGGGTTTTTCTTCCTTTAAAGGGGGAAAGTTACCTCTGGCTTCCCAGTGTCTCCAGTCTCCCGTGCAAATCAGTTCCCCCTTCTCCTTCTCCTGTGCTGCAGCACAGCACGTTGCAGTGATTGCAAGAGGCAGATCCCTAATTGTAGTGAGTGGAAAAGGACTGGGGGGGTTTGTCCCCATGCCCCTACCCCAGCTCACACTGAAATCCAGAAGATCATCTCCATTTACCCAGGGCCAAAGCAGCCTGTTCCCACCAAAACCAGAGTGCACTCCTCAAGCAGAGGAATAGCCAAAAGAAGAGGAATCTGCAGGGATAAAAACATGCCAATGGACTGGGCATGGGATCAAAGGTTTGGAAAAGGAAGAAACAAAGATGCTGGAGCCATGTAGTGAAGGGGCCTGGTGAGCCAAGTGCTACCCTGTGATAACCCAAGAGGCTCGACAGCCATCCCATTCCAGTGGTGTTTTTCCTGAGGGAAAAGCACCCAAAGGTCTTAAAGAATCAGGAAAAAAGGCTGAATCCTGCAGGAAGTTTCACCATCTCCAGTGCCAGACACAGCCTGGCAGCCTGGCTGGGTGTTGAGCTGGGAAAAAGCAGGAACATGGGATGCTTGGGTGTGCATTTGTGCGCCTGGGTGAAACAAAACCAGATTCCCTTCAGAAAGCTCAAAACTCTGGATTATCCAGAGTCTGAGAGGAGCCACAGGCACCAGCACGTGCGGGAAGTCAGGATCTTCCTGTGGCAGATCACACAGAGCGATGTTTAAAGCCAAAGGTCTGGATCTTTGGGAATGAGCAGAGAGAAGCGCAGCCCCCTCTGCCCCCTGTTAAGGCTTCACTTTAACAAGAATCCCCACAGAGAACCTGTTTCTGATGGCTCCCATCAAGGGGTCAGAGTTTAGTGCCAAAAGGCAGCACAAGCTGCTGGGGAAACAATGCAGCACGTGCTTCAGAGGCTGAGCTCTGCAGGCAGCTGCTGGGCACCATCAGCCCCCCAGCTTCAAATTCACATTCATTTTAAGATCCAAAGCTACCCATTGCATTCCCCTTGTGCTCAGCTCAGCACAGCCACCCAATCTTAGTCCACTTGCCCCAGAAAGCCCAGCTCATCCAGTGTTAATTTTAGTTGATGACAGGTTTGGGTACCACCGAGCTCCTCCAGAGGTACTGCTGCATGTTAGCAGTGAGCAGGATTTGGGAAGGCTCTTAAAAACCTCCAATGTGAAGCTGTGCACAGAAGAGAGGATGAAACAATGCATGGAAGACACTAGGACTTACAGGGAGAGGCTTGGAGCTGGGTGTATTTAGTCCAAAGGAATGTTAAGGATGATTTGATCAGTCAGTGCATACCTACAGGCATCACAAATCTCTTAACAAACCAACGCTGAACCAGACCCACAACCTGGAAGCTGCAGCTAAATAGGTTTAGCCTGGGACTAAGGCAGCATTTTTCCTTACCAGGAAGAGGAATTAACTATGAGAACAACTTCACCAAAGGCTCTGGTGAATTTCCCGTCACTGGAAACCTTTTCCATCAAGTTTGGATCATCACTATTTAATGCTCTGCTTTGAGCAGGTAGTGAAGGACGTTCTAGGAAGCCGTGCACGAGGTCAGGTTGGATCCCCATGAATCATCGTGCTCTGAATTACCCCGATTCTAACATTTCAATATTAACATGAAGAATTGGCAGAATTACCCATAAGCAGCAGTCTGGAACAGCACAAGGAGGAAGCAACCACCTTTATCTGTCATTTGTGGGAGATTGGGGGAGATTAAATTTAAATACATTGTTGTTTGCCTTAATTGCGTGTTTGAATCCGAGCTGAAGGTTGTATGATTGAAGTGCTCACACCATTAAGTGCTCAAATACAGCTCATACATTTTAGAAATGACTTGCACAATTTCACAGCCAAAGAGGTACAAGATAAAAAGCAGCCTCCCAAAAAAAAAAAAAAAAAAAAAAAAAGAAAGAAAGAAGAAGATCACCTGCAAGTGAATGGAAACGACTCCAGATGAGACCAGACTTAGAATGGCCAAAAAGCTGAGTTACAACAATGTATTCTTACAAAGCCCCAATCTCCAAGAGTTACCAGATGAGATTTTGGCCCCATTTCTGTGCTCTAAGAATAAACATGGCACAGAATCCATATGCAGGCTCAAAAGGATGTGCCCTGGGGATGCAGAATTCTCTTTCATCTCAATTGAGAGCCCCACAAGAGGTATTAAGATATTAAATACACCAAAGAACTAAGCAGGGACGACGATGGGCGAGTACCCTGGGATGGGTAAGAGCTCTCAAACGCATCCCAGCATAATCACTTGGCAAGCTGACATCCCATGGCTGCAGCCAAGAAAACAAAGTGTGTGCACATCACTTAATACCTAATTAAAAGCTACAATCCCCCCCCTACCAAAGGCATCTTGGCACTTGGATGCTCACTGCTTCAGAAGAGGCAAACCCAGTTCTTGCTGTGCTCCACGCAGGGCTGTCCTGCCACAGAAGCTCCATGTCCTAACAGCTCCCAATTGCACAAGCCCCTGTTCCTCCCATTAACACAGTGTGAGAGCTGCCACCAAGCACCAGGGAGACCCTAAACTCAACTTTGGGAATGCATAACCAAACACAACGGAGAGGTGCCTTCCTGGTTGCACGATGGAACCAAGCTTTGCCCTAGGAAAGCAAGGCCATACCCAACTCTAGCACTTTGGCCAGGGAGGACAAATTCACAATGGGCCTCTTCTTTTTTTCCTGCAAGCCCAAAATAGACTCTAGCAGTTTGGGGTTCACATAACACAAACCATCAAGTGTCACATTCTCAGCTGCTTTAAGGAGTATGCGACAGCAGCAAACGCATCCCGACAGAGCTGAGTCTGTCCTTTGCTTCGACAGCCTTGAGAGAAGCTGAGGAACACTCCCAGCAAACATTTAACAGGAGATGAGGGTTCTCTCTGGGCTGTGTGGGAAACACCAGTGGAATACCAATACCCCGCAAAGCAAGGCAGGTTTCATTACTTGGGAGTGCACTTGCTCATAACCTGGATTTACACACTGCAAATCCTCTGATCTGATTACCTCCAGTGCTCACGTAAAACACCGGCTTTAAACTCTTTGCCTGAGTGATAAAACAGCCACTTTGATTCACACCACCACGTTCCCAATAAAGCACCCTGGAAGCATACCTGTCCGCAGCCGGGGGCATTGCACACAAACGGCCTGTCGTCACCCATATTTCATGCAGCTGAGTCAAGCTGTGGAGAGAAAAAAGAAGAGGAAATTGTTAAATAAGCTCCCAAAATTCAAATACCAAGAGCAGAAGCTGCTCTTTGCAGGGAGGGCGTTGATGAATGATGCAGGGAAGGAGGTTTCTTTGTGCACGATTGAGGAAGAGGGATTAATCCAAGTCAAGTTTAAATTAGACTTTGGAGAGCCCAGCTGGAGAAAAGAGCTGGAGTTTTCCATGCCTGGACTCCCACTAAGGCCCAGCATTGATTCTGAGAGGGCCAAAGGACTTTTGTGCGTCTCAGTGGCACCATCTGCAACTTGGGGATGATGCTCATAGAATGCTTTGGGTTGTAAAGGACCTTAAGATCATCCAGTTTCAACCCCCTGCCACAGGGAGGGACACCTGCCACTAGAGCAGCTAGCTCCAAGCCCCATCCAACCTGGCCTTGAACACTGCCAGGGATGGTTCCTCCAAACCTTCTCCATTCAAACCATTCCAGCACCTCACCACCCTCACAGAAAAACTTCCTCATCTCCAACCTGAACTTTCCCTGTTCCAGTTTGAACCCATCACCCCTTGTCCTATTGCTCCACTCCCTGATGAAGGTCCCTCTCCAGCATCCTTGTAGCCCCCTTCAGACACTGGAAGCTACTCTACACCAGCACAGGACCACCCTGCATAGGAAAGACCTCTGGAACACCCCCCAGATGGAGGCATTGAGGAAAGCACAGACACAGAAGCAAAGACAATCTACAGAGGGGGAAAAAAAAAGCGTGAGCTTGAAGCGATGAAATAAATCCAAGTCCTCTCTATGTACAAGTTATATTTTCAATGGGAGAGAACTAAAATTTGTCATTTAATTAATTAAGGGATTATAGGAGTGGTGCTCTGGTTTACAAGGCAATAATCTGGCTCCCTAGTGGGTAAACTACAAGGCTGATGGCAGGGGTAGTTTATCACAGCTTATAGCCAAGGATAACAAAACACTCACTCCTATTATGCTACAAGTGAAGCTGTCCTTATTAATAAGAAATCAAGAGTAAATAAAGTCACCCCCCCCCACCTCCAGAAATGCTGCTGCCCCCCCCCCCCACTGCTCTCTTTATAGCAGGATTTTAAAAAGCCATAACAAAGCAAATGCTTTCTCTTCAGGGGGTTGCCTCTGCGAGCACGTTCCGGCTCTTCACATCCCTTCCAGCATCTCTTCCTCGGCACTTGGCTCCAGTGACACATGTCAGCTCGCTGCAGGCAAGAGCAGAACTGAAACCCAAACGTGGCCACAAAGCCCTTTTGAGGGCCCTTTTTTGCCTTTCTAACCAGTCACACACGCACCGAGCAGCTCGAGAGGCTGGGGAGGGGTTGTTATTTTTAGGAGCCATATGAGAAAGTGCTCCAAGAATGCGACGTAACAGCGGAGGGGGAATGCTGAGGGACAGCAAATACTCCCCTTCTGCTTGGATTGAAGAGGCACAGACATCACTTAGGGCTTGAAAACAAGATTATTCTTGTATTACCATGTGCTAAAGCAGCTAAAATGGGTGACTACAAGGGGGAAGGGGGGATTCCCCTCTCTGAGCACTGGCTTGGCCGCAGCACACAAAGCAACAACCAAAAGCTGTAAGTAGCTGCCAGGTCTTCTCCTGCAAGAAGAGGAAAGATCTCCACAACCCTGGCCTATGGGTGGATTTAGCAAGGAAAACTCCAGGGCCTATACAAACACAAGCTCCCAAAGGAGGAAGAGCCCTCTCACAAATGGAACAGGCGAGCAGCCAAAACGCTCCCTTGTACAGGACAAGTGTAAGGATAAAGGCAATAAAGGTGGCCAGGAACATAGAATCATAGAATGGGTTGGGGTGGAAAGGACCTTAAAGCTCATCCAGTTTCAACTCCCTGCCACAGGCAGGGATACCTTCCACTAGAGCAGCTTGCTCCAACCTGGCCATGAACACTGCCAGGGATGGGGCAGCCACAGCTTCTCTGGGCACCCCGTGCCAGCGCCTCAGCACCCTCATAGGGAAGAACAAGGCCAGGCTGAATGGAGCTTGAAGCAACCCGCTCCAGTGGAAGGTGTCCCTGCCCGTGGCAAGGGGTTGGAACTGGAGGAGCTTTAAGGTCCCTTCCAGCCCAAACCAGTCTGCGACTCGATGAAGCAGCTCCAGGTTAAGAGCTGTGGTGCTGAGAGCAGCAAAGTCACCAGACGTTAAAGGACAGTTACAATGCCTCTTGCTGTCAAAGTGAGGCCAGTTCTGGAAGTGTTTGAAGAGTGCTTAAATCACCCTCCTACATTTAAGCTCAGGTGCGTGGGATGAGGTTGAGGATGCGCTTATTCCAGCCACAAACAAATCTGATTGTTAAACAAGCAGAGGAATTATAATGGAGGGAGGGTGCTGGATCTCACAGAGCAGCCAACCCTGGGCTGGCTTAATTACACAGGTCAGGGATCTGCCCTTACCCGAGCAGCCCAAGCCTTCCCCAACATGAAGAACCTCAGGGTCTCTCTACATCCTATTCAGAGGGACCTTACCGCTCTCTACTGCCTGACAGGACGATGGAGCCATGAAGGGGCTGCTCCCAAGGGATGAGACAAGAAGAAATGGCCTCAAGCTGCACCAGGGCAGGTTTAGATGGAGCTGAGGAACAATTCCTTCCCCAGAGGGTGCTCAGGCATTGGAACAGGCTGCCCAGGGCAGGGCTGCAGTCACCGTCCCTGCAAGTGCTCACACACCTTGGAGACAAGGCTCTCAGTGCCATGCGTTAGTGGTGGCCTTGGCAGTGCTGAGAATGGTTGGGATTGATCTTAAAGGTCTTTTCCAACCTGGTTGATCCTATTCTATTCTGTGCTTCCAACGCATATAAAAGCTAGTAGAGAAATTAAAGAACCAGAGGAGCTGTCAGTCCCCATGCTCTGATAACACTACCTAAAACAGAGAGCAGGAAAACAAACCAGGGCTGCCTGCAGGTGACTTCTGAGGTCCTAACAAGCAGCTCCATTAAAACCCAAGAGCAGCCCATTGCAAAGCCCTCCGTTTACTTGATCTTGCAAAGCATCAGGAGGATTCACTCATTCCTTAGAGCAAGATTTAGCTGCTCATTCACTACTGCCTATGCCTGGTATGTACATACATGTGCTCAGATTTATGTCACATTTAGGCAGGATAAATTGCTTCAATAAATTCTATTCTGAAGAACAGGCAGAATAAGCAGCTGATTGGATACTGGGAGCACATTCCCATTCCTCTTCCTGCAGCGGCAGGACAGTATTTCACTGCTTTGATGAGTTTCAGCATGTTGGAAACAGCAAGGTGAAGGGAAGAAATGCAGACAGATTACTGAAGCGTGCTTCCAAGTTCTGTCAGCACGGCCCTGACAAGCTGCTGCTGTCTCAGGGAGAGCTGAAAAGCCATTTTCAACCCAAATACACTGTGCTCCAAGAGCCTGTGTGTGTTTTCTGTCTCTTTTGCCTTATTAACTCATGCAAACGACCTCTAGGCTGGCTGTAAAAGAAGGGAAGCTGAAGCCACACTTCACAGCGGTCTCCAGTGTGTGTTGTGCTGATAATCAGACACCCCTTGGAGCTTGCACAGGGTATTTAAGAGCACAGATTTCCTGAAGCCTACTTGTATACAGCAGTGCTCTCAACGAGAGCAACTCCTCTGGAGCAGGCACAGCATGGGGGAAAACAGAATAAACATGAGCTTTGCATCCAAGAGAGCATCTGCTCTGCTGTGGATCTCAGTCCCACCTTCAACCGCAGCTTTAACTCCTCATCAAAGCAACTGCAGCATCACAAGGGGATGGTTGTGAAGAGGGACAAGCAGAGCCCAGCCAAAGGGCACACTTGACCAGTCAGTCGTGCAGCACTGCTAATCCAGAGTGTCAGCGCTAACAGAGCTATGACAGCTTCTTCCTGAAGTTAATCTCCTCCTTGATTTGTTGGGACATCGCCTCTTCCTATTGCTAGCACAGAGATAAATGAGAAATGTTCTGTGGAGCAGCTCAGTGCATGCCAGGATGCTGGGCTCACACTGAGCTGACACAGGAGGCACGTGTTGTGATAGCTTCCAGGAGATGAGGGGCTCTTCCCATGACCTGGCTTCAGTGTGGGCTTGAGCCTAGAACTACCCCCGTGTGCTGGGCTGCACCCCCAGAGCACGAGCAGCAGCACAGGGAAGGGATCCTGCCCCTTTACTGCACTCTGTGAGACACCCCCCTGCAGTCCTGATCCAGCTCTGGGCCAGCAGCACAAGAGGGACATGGAGCTGTTGGGGCAAGGCCAGAGAAGGCCACAGAGATGCTGCGAGGGCTGGAGCAGCTCTGCTCTGGAGCCAGGCTGAAAGAGCTGGGCTGGTTCAGCCTGGAGAAGAGAAGGCTCCTGAAGGGGAGACCTGAGAGCAGCTCCAGTGCCTGAAGGGGCTCCAAGAAACCTGGAGAGGGGCTCTGGACAAGGGATGCAGGGACAGGACAAGGGGAATGGCTTTAACCTGCCAGAGGAGAGACTGAGATGAGCTCTGAGGCAGAAGCTCTTCTCACCCAAACTGAGCTGCTCATCAGATCCTCTGTTTGCAATGAAGAACTTGCCTGGGCCCCCAGCTGAGGAGAAGGGATTTTACTTACCTCAGAACCCAAAATTTCCCCTTCTTTCCAAGTTCCATTCTTCCTGCAGCTACTCAAGCCAGCCCATATGCTACTGTCCCCCTGGTACATCACTCCATAAACTGAAGTGGTCCCAAAGCATGTTAACTAAGCCATTAAGAAAAAAACTAAGCCCATTATCCTAGTCTAGACAGACACCTAGGGGTAATATTTTAAGTCCCTTAAAAGGAATTAGACGTATTACATGCATCAACAGCAGCAATGAAAGAGCAGCCTTCCTGAACAGGATTTCCCCCAGGAAGTGTGTTGGCACCTCATGGAACCCATTTGACAAACTTCAATTTGGAAACAGTTTATGAAGAGACAAGAGAAGCAGGAAATGTGGTTTTGAAAGCACATTCAGGGATCTTTTCAATCCAAGATGCTCCTTATCCTTCCAAATGCACTAGTTTGGCTTCTGAGATATCCCCATAGCCACAAGACAAGTCATGGGTATGGCTGGCAGCTTGATGCCACAGGGAAGGCCACAGTCAGGCTCTTCATTGTCTTTAGGAAGTCACCTACAGCAACACTTCCATGTTACCACAAGTATCCTACACCCCAGTGTAGGCTGACTAACACCAGGATCCAGGTACAAGAAGTGTGGGGTTGGTGCTGCTGAAGCTCTTATAGAGTGTTCCAGCTGAATTCCTGACAAGGAGCTGAGGTCTGGAGCAGCCTCAAGCCACGATCTGTAACTCTTGAGTCAGGCCTCTCCTGCTCTGCCAAAGACACAAGCAACTGGCACCTCATCCCCTCTGAGGATGCTGCTGGGGCTCTTACCCTCCTATGTCCAGACGATGGTGGCCTAAAGGGGCTAAAAAAGGCCCTGGAGAGGGGCTTTGGACAAGGGTCATGGCTTGAACCTGCCCGAGGGGAGACTGAGATGAGCTCTTAGGCAGAAGCTCTTCCCAGTGAGGGTGCTGAGGCGCTGGCACAGGGTGCCCAGAGAAGCTGTGGCTGCCCCATCCCTGGCAGTGCTCAAGGCCAGGTTGGACACAGGGGCTTGGAGCAAGCTGCTCTAGTGGAAAGGGTCCCTGCCCATGGCAGCGGGTTGGAAATGGATGAGCTTTAAGGCACCTTCATCCCAAACCCAGCTGTGGTTCTGTGACACTCCCAAGCCATTAGCTCTGCTGAACGTTGGGGGATAGAGCTGGTATGAAAAATGCTCTAAAAATAAGGCTCTATTGTACTTGCATGTGACCGTTGTTCCTGCAGGAATGCTGCTGCCTGACACTCCTGTCCCTGTGCCTTGCAGGAGAAGCTGAAATACTTCACATCCCATTGAACGCTTGGGCAGAAGCTAAAATAGTTGTGCTTCACGTTGCCAGAGCAGGTCCAGCCTCCAGCACGAGCACACTTACTGATACACCAGCACAAGCACATGTTAGCCTTAGGATTTATAGGAATAAACCATAACTTTACATTAATGCAACCACAAAATTAAAGCTCAAGGTTGCACCAACCATGAGGCAAACCCAAGAGAGCTGCAGAGCAACCTCCTAAAAATGGGCTTAAAGAACAGAAAACCAAAGCAAACTGCACGTTCTGCTGACTGACATCTCTCTCTTGCTAACATTTACTCACCTGGGAGGACCTGAGTGAAGGATGAGCTGCAGAATGGGTTGGAAGAAAGAAAAGTGCTATAGATGGGGACATAAAGAGAAAGGACTTGCCCTGCAAGTTAAGAGTGTCAGTGAAAGGGGCAGAAACAAAAGGGCTCCTCATTTCCCCCTCCTGATTTTCAGCCTCCAAAAGAACAACCAGTTGTGAAAAGGGGCATTTTAGGGAATTTCAGCCTCAGTTTTCCATGGCTGAGTTACAGCAGGAGGGAAGCAGATGGGCAACACCTGCAGGCATAAAGAGGACACCGGGATGGTTCAGTGCATCCGCCCTGCCCCGTCTCACTGCAGGACACGTACTGCCATAGATTACAACTGGTTTACAAAGTACCTTGACAATCAGGTGTAAAACCCATCACAGACACGAGCCTCAGGCCTGCAGGAGCAAGTCCAAGCCAAGGTGCAGCTAAATCTGAGATGTCTTTCAAGCAACAGGCAATAGAGAACCTGTTTGCAATTGTCCCGGGATACTGAGTAGGGTAAAGAGCAGAGGATGCAGGGAGGGCTGTAACTTCCATAGGGAAACTCCAGTGCTCAGCAGTCAGCAGGAGGAGAAGCAGAACTGGATCACAAATGGTGCTGTTAAAACGATCCTCCAAAAGAGAGAGGTCTTTGCTACCTGGGTACTGCTACACCAATGGCAGGCAGAGCTCCTTCTCCTTGATCCATTCACTGTGCTCCTCAGTACTTCTACTTCAGCACTTTCATGCAAAAAAAAGAAGGTAAAACAGAGCTAGGAGTTAACTTTTGATGAGCCTGAGCTCCATGGGATTCATTCCGGGAGACTAATGAGTGGCAAGGCCATCCCAGCTCCATTTGGATAACTTGGGTGAGACCTGGGAGCCATGCCAGGAGCATTAACAACCCAAGCCGCAATACAAACAAGCCTATTCACACACAAATAGTGCTCAAGACACCAGCCCAAGCCCCAAGGACACTGCTACTGGGAAGAGGAGATAAACCCACAATAAATTAGATCATTATAGATGGCTGCACAGGATCTGTGCTGTGAAACACATCTGACTACGGGAGAAGATGCAGGAGCGCAGGCAGACTCCAGGCAGAACGTGGAATTGCCACTGGGAGCTGGAATGGGAAGAGAGGTTGGATTCAATCAAACCCCAGACGGCTTTTTTGGGAAGGCCAAGGGAAAAAGCAGTCAGGCTGAGAGCCATTTCCACTCTGCTAGCCAAAAAAAGAGAAGGAAGCACAAGGCACTGCCCCAAGCTCGCAAAAATAGTCCGAGATTTGCCACTAAAATGCAAGGAAGGAAACATGTTGCTTTGAGAGTGTTCCAGGAAAGGCTCTTTATTATTTGTCTAAGTGCAGCCATTAACAGCTCTTGCCTCCAGCTTCCTGCCCAGCCACATGAATATTCAGCACACGGTGCTCTGAATAAGCTGGGAGCAGCACCCAGAAAAGGCAGGAAGGGAACCCAGCATCAGGCTGGGGTTTAGCGTTGGAGCTGCCTGCGCTACCCTGGATTAACGTGGGACACTGCAGTGATGATTCAGAGCATCAGAATCCATCAGAAAGTGGGATAAAAACAAACATGGCAAGTTCTTCCTTTAAAAAAAACACGAGTCACTTGAACATTCAGGCTTCCTTAGGGCAGGGTTTGTTCTCCAAGACACAGGGCTCGGTGCCCAACCTGCTTCTAGATGCTTTGTGAAGTCAATTGGCACCTAATTTCCCCTGGTGACTCTCCCAGCTAAATTAGGTGCCTGCAGGGAGTTAGGAACAGAGCCTGTTCTGCACCTTTGGGTGCCCAGAGCTCCATCTGACTACCAGCAGCTATTATACACCCAAAGCCATGGCAAAAGGTGTTAAGTTTTACAGGGAGAGGCCACCACGGAGCTTAGTGCAGGCTGCTGTTAGTCCTAGGCTTTGCCTTTCAAGTTATTTTGGGGTGTGAAAGAAGGAGGGAGAATGTTTGCTTTGTAACCAGAAAGCTACAAGAGAGCTAAAAATTGCCAAAAGCCAGCCCTATAAAATCTGCTTTAGAGGCATAACACCCTTCTGCTTTATAAGCTTGATAAAGCAAACCCAACTGTATAAACTGGAATATTGGCAAGGAACCGGCTGGAAGTAAATCTCCAACAGACAGACAGTATTTAACAAGTCATTACAAGTTAACCTACAGCACAGGGTGAAAGCAAAGTCCAGCCCTTTACCATCTGACTGTACCTTTCTGGGTGTTCAGCACTGCTGCAAAGCTTGGGGAGGATCCCCTTTCCACAAGAGCATCCCTAAAGAGATGGAATACATCAGAGATGTGCTACACCCTCCCTTCGCCCTTGCAAGGGCCTTAAAACCTGGCCCCAAAGCAGCACATCAGCTATGAGTGACTTCAGTGAGGCCAGGAAAGCTTTTCCCCTGCAGTGAGAGCAGCAACCCCCCTTGCCTGAGAGCTCCAGCCAGCAGAAGGCTTCTCCCAGCCCAGCTCCCACCAGTCCTCCCAAGCACACGACTTCCACTGTTTATAAGCCTCTTATAAACAGTAAGGAGCTGACTGTTACCATAACAAAAAGAGCCATGAGGAGGATAAAACCCATCATAGAAGCTCCATTGTCCGAGAGCCTCCTCGCGCTGGCCAGCCTCCAGATCAGATCTGGCCTCCTGCTTGGACTTCAGAGCAAGGTGCTGAAGAGTCTCATGTCATCTTAGCACAGCTGGGCCCCAGCTGAGCCACGGCACTGCCTCCACATCACAGGCAGCACAGAAAGAAGGAAAATGGAAGCACAGAATGGTTTGGGTTGGAAAGGACCTTAAGATTATCCAGCTCTAACCCCTTCCCATGGACAGGGATGACCATAGACCGTGTCACCCAAAGCTCTATCCAACCTGGCCTTGAACACAGCCAGGGATGGAGCATTCACCACTTCTCTGGGCACCCTGTGCCAGTGTCTCACCACCCTCACAGTAAAGAACTTCTTCCTTATATCTAACCTGAGATATCTGTGCAGAACAGAGGAAAGAGCAAGCAAGACCAAGCACAAGAAGCTTCAACGATGCAGAACCATCTTCAGAAGGTCCTTCTGCTCAGGGACATTGACCTGAGGGACACTATTGAGGTGCCTTGTGAGCACCTCATGGGGTTTTAGGGTGGGAGAAGGCCAGATCTCATTGCCCTACCAGCACACATCCTCCTGCTCCTCCTTTTATGGCCAGATTCCTAAGAGAGAAGTAGCTGCTGCTCTCCAAACACCTCCTTCAAGTTACCCATGCCAAACACCACCGAAGCAGCCGTAGCTTGGCAAAACATGCTTTAACACAGGCAAGGTTTCTCCTTAGGTGCCAAGTATCAGATTTCTGCTAGGAAAAGGCATCCATCCAAAAGGTTTTGAAGCCTTTGATGCACATGAGACACAATCCAACATAAACCAGCAAGTCAACAACTTCCCCAGGCAAGAAGATGGAGAAAGACCATCTCTATATCATCATCCAATCCCTCATATGCCAAAGTTCTTCCTCTCTTAGCTTCTGGAAAAGAAAGATGGGCTCTACAGATGTCCCTAAGGTATTTACTCTAAGGGACAAGGTGAGACCAACCTGCAAGACCCTGACAGAGAGATGGAGCAGCACTTAGATGGAGCATCCCCAAGGAAAAAGCCTTTCTCTCCTCTTTTAACCCACAACCAACCAAACCCTTGCAGCCCACAGGGGCTCCAAGCAGAGATCACTGGGTAGGAAATGCTTCTAGAGCTGCTTCCAGCAGGTTTGAGTCTGCAGCACACCACAGGGCAAAGAGACACTCCAAGACACACGCAGGCAGCCTCTGGATCTTGGCACTAAAGCTCTTGGGTCGCTCCTTCACGAGTGGTGATACATCTTCAGCTCTGTGCTTCTTCACAGCAGGGCCAACATATTGCAAGAGAGCTGCTACAGGAGAGAGGAATAATTCAAGTTTAAGGAAGGAAGGAAAAACCTAAGAGATTCACTGCTTCTTCCTGAGGAGAGATAATGAGAGCCATGACAAGCCATAGAGAATGCACGATATTAGGTTGGAAATGCCCTAGAAACCAGAGCCCCATTGCCTGGAATCATTCAGCCTCTTCAGAGCCTTTGTTTCAATGGAAGTGAGGGTTAAAAACTTGCTGAAAACAGGACATAAGAACCCAAATCAAGCTTAGGCATGTTGTCCCCACAATGGGGTGTGAGGGGAAGAGCAAGGTCAATGCCGAGTGGAGTTCAGCCCAGAAGAGACTCTTCCGTAAGCGACTACCTATGGATAAAGCTCTTACCAATGAATTAAAGTAACCAAAATAGCACCAGTGGGAGAGAAGCCAGTGAGACCTGAAGCTCCTGTACGTGTGCATGCCCATAAAGTAGAAATATTTTGTCCCACCTTGTTATTATTTACATCCTATTTGGCCATTTCTATTTATTTAGCATTCCGAGGCACACACGTTTTACGGTGTCATTACTTGATATGTGAGCCCTAAAATCAGAAGGGAGCAAGAAATATTCCAAATCTAAGCAATGTCTAGAAATGTGGGACATTATTGTGAGTTGTTTAACTCAAGCTGCATTCCGCCTTGGAATGATTGTGGTTTAGCACTGAACACAGCAATGATTTCCTGGCTAACTGACATAATTCAACCTGAAATCTTGCACAGATGAAGGATACAGCAGCCTAAAGGTGGATCATACACACAGGCACTCTGTGTGCATTGAAAAGACAGAGCTTGCCCAAAAGCAAAGAAAGCAATGTGGGGTAGAAACGTGAAGAACATCCACATGAATGGGGCTTGGAGCAACTTGGACTAGTGGAAGGTATCCCTGCCCATGGCAGGGGGTTGGAACTGGATGAGCTTTAAGGTCCCTTCCAACACAAACCAGGCTGGGATTCCATGAAAACATACTTACTCACTAAAGCACTGCCAACACACTCAGGCTCATGTTCCAAAAGCCCCAAACAATCACGTTTTGTCATGTTCACTGTGCACGTGGCTGGGTCAGAGCGTGGATCTGGATGATGAGCAACGCTCGCTCTCATATAAACCCTCCAGGTCTGTAGCAGTGTCTCTGCCATGTAAAAGCTTCTAATCCCATTGAGGCTACAGATAAACCTCCTCAGCCCTGTTTCTATACAGTAAATCTCCCCTGTGCTAGGGGATGCTTCACTCTGCTTTCAGTTTTCAGGACCCAACAGTTAATTCCAGGAGCCCTGGCACCCAGGTGCTGTCAGCCCTGGTGACAATCTGCCTTTGGTTCTCATCTCCTCATCCAGCTCGGCTTTATCAACACTCCAAACACAGAAGTAAAGGCACTGTTCCTACCACTGGAAGAGCGGAAGGAGCAGGGGCTGCCAGAGCCTTCCTTCAGATCCCACTGCAATGAGAACAGCAAAAGGTAAACTCCACATTTCACTGCAGGATTCAATTGGCAAAGCTTTCCCTCCCTGCACACAACCTCCTTCAAGTTCTGCAGCTGCAATTCAACCTCCCTTTCGGAGCTCTGAAGGATTTTCCAGCATCTTCAGCCCTGGACACGACCAGAAACGGGTCTATTTTAAACACTGCCTGCTTTAAATGATGGCAAACGTTAACTGCTTCGTGAGCTGAACATTTGTTCCCTTCCTCACAGCACACTCAGCACCAACAAGAGCTTTTTGGCACAAAACCCCAAAAGCTGGGTTCTGCTCCAAGCCTGCTTTGCTCACTTTGGAAACAGTTAAAGGGCATAAGACAGCTCGGTACAGTCACTTTAACAGGTAGAAATACACTCCTTTGGGCATTGCTTATTCCCTGCCAAGTGCATTTGGCCAAGTCTTTAATACACTGAAGTCTGAAAAACTGCTTTTTACGATTATTCTTATTATTTTACATAGTAACAATGGCATCCAGAGCAAGATCTCCACCAGCCAGGGCTGAAAACATTCTTAAAGCACACAAAAAGCTGTGCAAGAGGCTCTGCTAACAGCAACACATCCCCAAAGGGCAGGGAAAAGGGAACTCTGCAGCTTTATTCTCTCTGGAACTCCAGGCACGGAATCCCAGAGTGGTCTGGGCTGGAAGGGACCTGAAAGCAGAGGCACCTTCCACTAGAGCATGCTGCTCCAAGCCCCATCCAACCTGGCCTTGAACACTGCCGGGATGAGGCAGCCACAGCTTTTCTGGGTGTCCCACAACCAACTTGCATGTCATCCTTAAGGAGCTGAAACATCCTTTTCCTATGGGAGAGTGGGAAGGAAACGTCTTTGCAGAGCTCCTCTTGCAGGGCTTTTCAGTGGCTGGGGCTCACAAAGAGAGCTCAGAGCTCTGCAGAGCTGCAGTGGGTAGCACGGCCCGTTGCTGGCAGAGGAGCTTTGTTTATTCATGAACCAGCTTGCAACGGCTGGCACCGCATCTCTACCGCTGCTTTCTCCCCTCACACCAGGGTGGGACATGGCAGCAGCATTCCAGACCGCTGCAGGCTCCCCATGGGATTGCTCCTGCAAGAAGAGCATCAACCGATTCCAATCCCCATGCTGCTCCCCAGGAGCCAAGTCATGGAATGCTTTGGGTTCCGAAGGATCTTAAGCTTATCCAGCTCTAACCCCCTGCCACAGGCAGGGACACCTTCCACTAGAGCAGCTTGCTCCAAGCCCCTGTGTCCAACCTGGCCTTGAACACTGCCAGGGATGGGGCAGCCACAGCTTCTCTGGGCACCCTGTGCCAGCACCTCAGCACCCGCCCAGGGAAGAGCTTCTGCCTTATCTCCAACCTGAACTTCCCTTGTTTCAGTGTGAACCCATCACCCCTTTTCCTATTGCTCCAGTCCCTGATGCAGGTCCCTCTCCAGCATCCTTGTAGCCCCCTTCAGACACTGGAAGCTGCTCTGAGGTGTAAAATGCATTGCTTTCAGCAAGGAACTTCAATACGTGGCTGCTGTTGCCTGCGAGCTCAGATTTGTGCTTGTCCCAGTATGGCCCAGCAACTCCTGCTCACCCACAGCAGCAAAAGGGTGATGTGGAGGTAGGGAAATCCATCCCAGCCAACTTGGCCTCTCACTGGCAAAGAACTTCAGAGGGAAGAGGTGCAAGCCAGAAAAATCCCACTCTGCTAAAGCCTTAACCTGCACTAAAATCCGGTTCCTCCTGGGTGAAACCACACTGCTGGAGCCGGTTTAGGCGCTGAATTCATCACGTTTCAAAAGCAAATGTCAAACCAAGCCCTACAAAGGCTACTGGAGGCCTGGCTTGTGCAGCAGCACGTGCCCCACCAGGTGTGTGTGGGGAAGAAAAAGGCAAGAAGCCTCTTGGAAGATTGTGAAATTGAACTGCAGAGAAGGAATTAAGCCAAACCCCCACGCGCCAAGACTAATTGCAGCAAAACACGCTGTAAATACCAGCTCTGAGGAGGGAGAACAAACCCCAGTGCATGAACATCAACCACTGGCTTGGAGAGGAACCTCTGTGGACACCAGCATCTCCGAGGGCTGTAAATAAGGAAATCCTGGCGTCCTTCAGCATTGCTGTGCTCCATAGCCTGCTCCTGCAGCTTGTCCACCTGTGTGTGCGTGGCTTGGAGGAGGGCTGAGGACATGGAGACAGCCTCAGGCTCCTGTCCCAGTGCTTCTGCTGGCAGAATTAAGGCCACACACTGGTTAAAACCTGACTTTTTTGGATTCAAAGAAGCAGAGAAGGAGCAGAATGAAAAGATTTGCTAAAGACTATGAAGACAGGCGGAGAGCTGGGGCTGTTCAGCCTGAAGAAGGCTCCTTAAGGGGAGACCTTAGAGCAGCTCCAGTGCCTAAAGGGGCTACAAGAAACCTGGAGAGGGGCTTTGGACACGGGTCTAAAGGGACAGGACAAGGGGAATGGCTTGAACCTGCCAGAGGGGAGATTGAGCTGAGCTCTTAGGCAGAAGCTCTTCCTTATGAGGGTGGTGGAACACTGGAATGGGCTGAATGGAGAAGCTTTGGCTGCCCCATCCCTGACCGTATTCAAGGCCAGGTTGGACACAGAGGCTTGGATTAACCTGCTCTAATGTGTTCATGCCCATGGCAGGGGGTTGAAACTGGGTGAACTTTAAGCTCCCTTCAACACAAACCAGTCTGGGATTCTCTGACTTCAAGCGGAACTCACTGGGAATTCCTATGTAGGAATTCATCAGCCAGACAGAAAGATGTGACAGTTATTGTGATGCAAAGGCTGATTAAACCCTCAGGTTTATATACCAAAGGAAGCCAGGCTATAAATGTGCTTTTGTTTCAGTCATTATAGGCAGCTTCCTACACACCTCTGCACAAAACAAAGCCCTTTTCCAGCTCCCCAGGGAAACTCAGCCCCTGGCTTACATCCTTGCTCAGCCTACACAGCATTCACCCTCTGTACTACAAGCTCCTTGAAACCAAAACCAAGAAACTAGATTAAAAGGTGGGGGGAAATACTTAATGAAGTTCTAGGAAGCAACAGGTCCCCAGGTCTATCTGCTCCCAACATTTCCTCTCCAAACGCCTCGTAGTTGGCTGCTAAATGAGGGAAGAGCAGTTTTGGGGATCTGGCCTCAATTCTTGGTGCTGGGAATGTTGAAGAAAGAAGGGAAAGTCAAAAAAGGCCCTAAGAAGGGGATAAGATAAGGATAAATAAACCCAAACAGGCTGTGAGAAAGCTCCACACATGATGCAGCAGAACATGAGACCGAAACCAAATCCATCCCAGAGATCCTCAGCTACAGACCCCAGCACCACGAGGCTGCCACAACTGGAGCCTTTTACTAAACCAGTTTAAAATGGTTCCATCATCAAGAGGCAGCAGCTGGTTCCGGGTGAGGCTGTGCCAGTTCCTCCTGGCTGCCTCACCACATGAAACCAGCCCAAGGAGGATGGAAGGAGGATTTGATTTCTTCCTCCCAACCATCACCCATGCACTTTCTCTCTCAAACTTCCCTATCTTTCCAAGGGGGAGAGGGGAATCTTCTGCCTGCCCCATGCCACGTTCACAAACTCCATTTGAGAACAGTGCTTCCAAGCTAGGCCAGACTAGGAACCAGCAACCAGCTTAAAATGAGTAACACCACTCACAACGTACCAAGGTGGGCTCAGCAAGGCTCAAGAGCAAGTTTGTTTTCACCTGACACCTCCATAAATCACAAAGAGAGGGAAAGAAATCAGAGCACAAAGTGGGAGCTCCATGAGTGGGAACTGATGGAGAAAACTGGGAACTAAGGAACCCTGGGCAACAGAAATGGAAGCAATAAATAGAGATTAATGTTAGAAGTCCCCCTCAACAGGGAAGAGTTAAGCTACAGCAAAAGACAAATGGCAAGTGGGAGATTGAATGTGTTCACCAAGTTTGCGTGAAGCTTTTCCTCCTCCTAATCCGAACAGATGGAGAGCAGGGAGGGGAAGTCCTGCTGCAAAGCATGGCCAGCTCCAAGCTCTTGGGTATCAGAAGGATATTGGCAAATTGGAAGGCATTCAGGAAAATCCAGTGAAGCAGCTGGAGGGATTGATTTACAAGGAAAGATTAAAATAACTGGAGGCCTGGCTTGGCTAAGCAGTGACTGAGGTGGCCATGATGATGTTTTACACTTGGTTGACAGGCAAGTGCCAAAAAGCAGAGGAAGTGTTGAACGTCCCACACTTAGGTAGAACCAAAGCACTGGCAGGTATTTAGGGCAACTTGTGGCTGCATTCAAGCTCTCAAAGCAGTGAGAGGTCTATCGGGTACTAAAATAGCCTCCCACTTCTCACTTCCCAAGCAGCTCCTAGGAACAGAAAGAACACACTGAGAGAAGCCCAGGAATCCCTACAAGCCTCCCAGGCTGATTCCCAACACACTGCTTCCACCCTGAACCCACATCTCTACTGTTAAGTTTTTAACACCAAGGGCAAACAAGCCCAGCCCACAGAGGGACTGCAGCTGGCAACAGTCACAACCCCACTCCTGCCACCAAAGGTGAACATGATCTCTTGCTTTAAGGAAATGAGGAGCAAGGATGTTAACCCTCCTCGCTTTCCAAATGGGAATCTGGCTGCTCAATCCACCTCCCACAAGCTTCTCCTCCACATTCAAACAGTGAAGTTATTCTTAGGCCCTGCTGAAAAGAAAACCCAATCCAAAAGCATCCAACAAAGCCCGTGGTTGAAAACTACTGCATTCCTCTCCAGAACCAACTCCAGTTTAGGCACCACTCGAAAAGCAGTTTGCAAAGAACCAGCCAAGTCCTTCAGGCCACTCCAGGTGGAAGAAAGTTCCTGCCCCATAAGCACAATAAAGGCAGAGGCAAAATAAACTGGGAAGCCCAATGAAGCATTAGTGACACTTTCCTGTTGTACTCAATGTTAACCTGAAATGTTGGCTTTAGAGGGACCTGAGCTGGGGAAAAAGTGATAACTTCATAAGGAAAGGCAATGATGGGGCTCAGTAAAGAGGCAGCAAATGGGCAAAGGAGAGCAGAACAAGGAGGTTTTGTTGTCACACACACTTCAGCACACACCTGAACTAGCTGATCTCAGCTGAGGGACTCCAAACCAGCACTTCTGGCAGCAGGAACAACCCAGCTTTGAGATGAGATCCAGCTGCACTCACAGAGCTGGAGGGAGCTACCAAGAGGGAGATTTCACTGGGCCAGCAGCAGGTGAGCAAATGCATGGTGAAACCTCATCACTGCAACAAGCTCTGAGAAGTCTGAGCTCTCCCAGTGCCCCAGTAACCACTGATGTGGACTTGGAAAGCAACTACTTCATACTCTGAGTCCTGCTGTTTGCATCTTACTGACAGTACCACAGGAGCCAGTGACCTGCTGAGAGTCCCCCACCTCCCAACACCCTGCAGACCCACAGCCAGTCCCCAGCCTACACCTTACAACCACTGTACACCCCGTCTACACCCCCACCTCACCATACAACCTCTCTACACCCCGTCTACACCCTCACCTCACCATACAACCTCTCTACACCCCGTCTACACCCCCACCTCACCATACAACCTCTCTACACCCCGTCTACGCCCCCACCTCACCATACAACCTCTCTACAGCCCGTCTACACCCTCACCTCACCATACAACCTCTCTACACCCCGTCTACACCCCCACCTCACCATACAACCTCTCTACACCCTGTCTACACCCCCACCTCACCCTACAACCTCTCTACACCCCGTCTACACCCCCACCTCACCATACAACCTCTCTACACCCCGTCTACACCCCCACCTCATCATACAACCTCTCTACACCCTGTCTACACCCTCACCTCATCATACAACCTCTCTACACCCTGTCTACACCCTCACCTCACCCTACAACCTCTCTATACCCTGTCTACACCCCCACCTCACCCTACAACCTCTCTACATCCTGTCTACACCCTCACCTCACCCTACAACCTCTCTACACCCCATCTACACCCTCACCTCACCCTACAACCTCTCTACACCCTGTCTACACCCCCACCTCACCCTACAACCTCTCTACACCCTGTCTACACCCTCACCTCATCATACAACCTCTCTACACCCTGTCTACACCCCCACCTCACCCTACAACCTCTCTATACCCTGTCTACACCCCCACCTCACCCTACAACCTCTCTACATCCTGTCTACACCCTCACCTCACCCTACAACCTCTCTACACCCCATCTACACCCTCACCTCACCCTACAACCTCTTTACACCCTGTCTACACCCCCACCTCACCCTACAACCTCTCTACACCCTGTCTACACCCCCACCTCACCCTACAACCTCTCTACACCCTGTCTACACCCTCACCTCACCCTACAACCTCTCTATACCCTGTCTACACCCCCACCTCACCCTACAACCTCTCTAAACCCTGTCTACACCCCCACCTCACCCTACAACCTCTCTACATCCTGTCTACACCCTCACCTCACCCTACAACCTCTCTACACCCCATCTACACCCTCACCTCACCCTACAACCTCTCTACACCCCATCTACACCCTCACCTCACCCTACAACCTCTTTACACCCTGTCTACACCCCCACCTCACCCTACAACCTCTCTACACCCTGTCTACACCCCCACCTCACCCTACAACCTCTCTACACCCTGTCTACACCCTCACCTCACCCTACAACCTCTCTATACCCTGTCTACACCCCCACCTCACCCTACAACCTCTCTATACCCTGTCTACACCCTCACCTCACCCTACAACCTCTCTACACCCCATCTACACCCTCACCTCACCCTACAACCTCTCTACACCCTGTCTACACCCCCACCTCATCATACAACCTCTCTACACCCTGTCTACACCCCCACCTCACCATACAACCTCTCTACACCCCGTCTACACCCCCACCTCACCATACAACCTCTCTACACCCTGTCTACACCCCCACCTCACCCTACAACCTCTCTACATCCTGTCTACACCCTCACCTCACCCTACAACCTCTCTACACCCTGTCTACACCCCCACCTCACCCTACAACCTCTCTATACCCTGTCTACACCCCCACCTCACCCTACAACCTCTCTACACCCTGCCTACACCCCCACCTCACCATACCTCTCTACACCCTGCCTACACCCCCACCTCATCATACAACCTCTCTACACCCTGTCTACACCCTCACCTCACCCTACAACCTCTCTACACCCTGTCTACACCCTCACCTCACCCTACAACCTCTCTATACCCTGTCTACACCCCCACCTCACCCTACAACCTCTCTACACCCTGTCTACACCCTCACCTCACCCTACAACCTCTCTATACCCTGTCTACACCCCCACCTCACTATACAACCTCTCTATACCCTGTCCACACCCCCACCTCACCCTACAACCTCTCTACACCCTGCCTACACCCTCACCTCACCCTACAACCTCTCTATACCCTGTCTACACCCCCACCTCACTATACAACCTCTCTATACCCTGTCCACACCCCTACCTCACCCTACAACCTCTCTACAGCCTGCCTACAGCTGCTTGCCACTGGGAGCCCCCACACATAGGCCTGGATCCTCCCCCACCTGCCCCAAAAGAGTCACTGAGCCCAAACCCCTCCTCATCCAGGAGGGCAGAGCCCAGTTAAAGGGGTTCCTCCTGCACCTCAGGGGATCCCCAACAGGATCCATCCCAAGGCTTCTCTAACCCTTAGACCTCCATATCTATCACTCCTTCAGGACACCCCAGGTCTCTTCCGGGTCCCCCAGGACCTGCACACCGAGGGGTGTCCCATATCTGCAACCACCAGAGCCCCCCCCTCAGTTCTCTCTCATCTTCCAGAGCTCTCTCACCCCTCAAGTCCCCCCCCTGCATCCACAGACCCCCAATACCTCTGCAGGGTTCACCCCCACAATTCCATACAAGACCCCCCCTTATTTGCACCCCTCCAGCCCTCTCATATCCCCCCCCAAGCCGCCCACCACAGAGACCCTCACCAGACCCCTTCTCTCCTGTCCCCCCACACCCCAAGCACCCCATATCCCGCTGATCCCCCCAGACCTCCACCCCCAGCCCCGGAAGCCCCCCATTTTCCGCGTTCTCCCCCCCCCCCGCCCCGGGGCCTCCGGTTCCCCCCCTCCGGCACCGCCCGGGCCCCTCGCTGCCTCCAGCAGCCCCGCCCACTCGGGGCGGGGCTTGTTCCATCGCGGCGCCCCCCTCAGCAGCTATTGGCTGCAGCACCCCTCACTCCAGGCCAGGCAGCGAGCCGATTGGCTGGAGGGCGCTGTCAATCAACGAAGGGGAAGAACAAGGCAGAGCGGCCGCCTCACCAAAACTCGGGGAAGTGCCGGACCAATGAGGGGGCTCCGGGGGCGGGGCCTCGCTGCAAAGGGGCGGGGTTTCATCGCCAAGGGGCGGGGCTAAACACGCCTCCGAGAGAGGGGACCCGCCTTGCAGCGGGGACAGCGAGACGGGGACACCCCGGTACCGGGACACCCCGAACCCCTGGGCGGGTGGTGCCCCTGGGCAGGGACACGGGGAGGTGGCAGCCCAGGCCCCAGCCCCAGCAGCTCCCCACTGTCCCTGGGGGTCAGTGATGTCCCTGTCCCCTTGGGGTTCAGGGTGGCTGCAGACACTTTGTGTGCCCTCCGAGGACACGTCCACCTCGCCACGCCAACCATGGCCAAGTGACACAGGAGGCACCAAAGAGACACAAGGAGCTGGGTCCCGTTATCAAACCGTCTTTATTCCCCTCCCACCTGCGGCAAGGCCAGGGTCGGGGGTCTCCCCTGCCAGGGCACCGGGCACAGCGGGGCTCTGTCACCGTCACCGTCGCCGTCACCATCTCCATCACATGGCAAAGAGGATAAGGAAAGCCACCATGAGGCAGAAGAGCCCCATGGCCTCGGAGAGGGCGAAGCCCAAGATGGCATAGGAGAAGAGCTGCTGTTTGAGCGAGGGGTTCCTGTGGGGAGAGGAGAGGCCGCTCAGCAGAGCACACCCAGCCCCGAGCCCCCCATCATTCCCACCCCGATGCCCCCCCCCCCCCACCGACCTGGCATAGCCAATGATGAGGCTGCCGAAGACGGTGCCGATGCCAGCACCGGAACCGGCCACCCCCACCGTGGCAGCGCCGGCACCGATGAACTTGGCGGCCGTGTCGATGTCCCGGTGGGCTGCGCTTGTCTGGATGGCCCGGTGGGTGCCCGCTGGTGCCTGGGGATGTGACAGGAGGGTGGGCAAGCGGCTGGGGGGGGGGATTAACCTCACCCCAGCCTCAGTTTCCTCCCCACACCCCTCCCAAGGCGGGTGCTCAGCACCCCTGTGGCTCCCCACTGTGCCCCAGTCCAAGCTGACCACGTTACCTGCTCCGTCCAGGCCTCAGGGATGCTTAGCACAGAGGCAGAGAGGGGCTGGCACAGCACCCGCGGGCTCCTCCTCACCTGCAAGGGACATTCAGCCTCAGATTGGGGTGGGACGTCCCACCCCATCCTCTCCAGCACCCAAGAGTCCCCTGAGGCTACCGCTGTCACCTCTGGTGTGTCGTCCCCCCCCCAAATATGCTCAGCCCCATGAGCCAGCAGCACCCAGTCGGGAGAGCCTGAACTGGCACCCACCACCACAGTGGGTGGATGGGTCCTGTGTGCCACTGGGGCCAGCACCCAAAGGGGCTTAAACTCCCAGCACCGCATCCACCTCCACGGGGGTAATTAACCCTGGAGCGATGACAAATGATCTTTAACCTGAGTGCAGCTCCGTTCACCTTCCAGGGTGGCCCTAAAGCAGCAAGAAGTGTCCCCAAACCTCAGCCCCTGTCCGTAAGGGGGTCATATATCACCCACCCCCCTATCCCCCAAAGAAGGGAGAGGGAAGGAGGGTTTGTCACTACTCACTAGTGCAGGAGTGCAGAGGAACTTTACACAGGCGGACATGGCGAGGGACGGAGGGACACGGGAGCGGAGGGGACGGCTGGAAGAGACACAGGCATGGGGTACACGGGACCTGGCCTCATGGGTGCTGGGGACGGGCAGGGGACATGGGGGACACGCGGGACAGGAACCATGCAGGGCAGGACATGCCTTGGTCACCCAAGTGACAGCTCCCGGCTCAGCGCCACCACTTTGGGGTACAGGGATTTGGGGTAGAGTGAGGGAATGGCCCCGCAAAACAGGGGGGAGGTTAAAACAGGGGGTGGTCATCCCAAAGGAGGGGGTACCCCAAGCAGGGGGTGTTCACCCCAAAACAGGGGGGGACACTCCAGAACAGAGGGAGGCACTCCAGAAAAGAAGATCACCCCAAAACGGGGGTTTCAACCCAAAACGTGGGAAGACTAAAACAGGGGGTTCTCACCCCAAAACGGGGGGGACACACTCCAGAAAAGAAGAACACCCCAAAACAGGGGGTTATTACCCCAAAACAGGGGGGACACACTCCAGAAAAGAAAAACACCCCAAAACAAGGGGTTATTACCCCAAAACAGCGGCTAGTCCCCCAAAATGGGGGGGTGTACCCCAAAATAGGCTCAGGTCACCTCAGAACACGGGGTTATCACCCAAAGCCGGGGGGCTCACCCCAAACCAGGCCCGGCCCTGCTCACCCCAAAGCAGTGTCTGAGGGGATGCCCCATCCCCAACCGGCTCCCCATGGGGGGGGTGGCTCGGCCCTGTGCCCCCCACAAGGCCCCCGTCCCCTCTCCCCCTGTCCCCACAGAGGGGCTCCCCCCGCTGCCGCCCCGGGCCCGGCCGCGGCCCTCACCTGGCGCACCGGCGGCGGGCAGGTCGCGCAGGCAGCGAGTGCGCAGGCGCGACCGGAAACGCTGCCCGGAAGTATCAGTGAGAAGCCGCTCAGAGCGCCGCTCGCCGCGCGCGCGGGCGCCGCCTGTCGGACGGGAGGTGGCGGAGACGCGGGTTGTGCGCTCTCTGCTGGGGGGGGGGGCACTCACCGCGACCTCTGGCGGCCAAGCGGGGCGCTGCGGGCTCTTTTGGAGGGGTACGTGTGTACATGTATGTATATGTGTGTGCATGTATGTACATGTGTGTCCACGTGTGTGCGCCCATGTGCGAGCAATGTGTCTGCATGTGTGTGTGCACACGTGTTTATGTTATATGTACATGTGTGTACACCTGTGTGGGCTCATGTGTGTGTCTACATGTGTGTGTGCACATGTGTTTATGTTATATGTACATGTGTGTACACGTGTGTGTGCTCATGTGTGAGTGTCTACATGTGTGTGTGCACACGTGTTTATGTTATATGTACATGTGTGTACACGTGTGTGCGCTCATGTGTGAGCAACTGTCTACGTGTGTGCACACGTGTTTATGTTGTATGTATATGTGTGTACACGTGTGTGTGCTCATGTGTGAGCGTGTCTACATGTGTGTGTGCACATGTGTTTATGTTATATGTACATGTGTTTCCACGTGTGCGCTCATGTGTGAGCAAGTGTGTCTACATGTATGTGCACGTGTGTGTCCATGTGTGTACATGTGTGTGCTCATGTGTGCGAAAGGGTGTCTACACATGTGTGCGCACATATGTTTATGTTGTGTACACGTGTGTACGCATGTGCGTATATGCCTGTCAGTGTGTGTGCACATGTGTGTCCACGTGTGTCCCTGTGACGCGTGTGCATTCCCACGTGTGTGCACGCGTTGCACAGATGTGTGCACGGTGGCATGTGCGTGGCTGCGGTCCCTATGCCTGCGCATGAGAGTGCCTGCACATACGTGTGCAAGAAGCATGCGTGTGAAGCTGAGGGGGGCACCGTGTCTCACCCCAGGGTGCTGGGGGGACCCCCGATGGGTGCTGGAGCCCCGGGAACCTCCCCTTGCCCACGGGGTGGGGGGGGGGGGGGGGGGGGGGCGCTGTGACCGGGTGGGTGCGGGGCCGCGCTGTCAGGCACTGGATTTACGAGCAGCCCTAATGCGGGAGCCCCCATTAATTAAATCATCGCGATAATTAACTTTCATTACAGGAAAATCAATAACGAGGAGACGGGGCTGAAGGGGGGGGGGGAAGGGACCGAGGGGCGCATGTGCACATGGATGTGAGGGTATGTGAATGGCTGTGTGTGCACCCACATGGATGCGAGCACACCTGTGTGCATGTGTGTGTACATGCATGTGCACAGGGGGGCACATGGCTGTGAGCACGCCTGTGTGCATGTGCGTGCATGCACATGGGGGTGCATGTGTGCATGTGTGTGCGCATGCGTATGTACATGTGTGTGCACGGGGGTGCACATGGCTGTGGGCACGCCTGTGTGCATGTGTGCACATGTGTGTGTACATGTGTGTGCACAGGGGTGCACATGGCTGTGAGCATGCCTGTGTGCATGTGTGTATGTGCACATCGGGATGCGTGTGTGTGCATGTGTGTGTACGTGTGTGCACGTGTGTGTGTACATGTGTGTGCACTGGGGTGCACATTTCTGTGAGCATGCCTGTGTGCGTGTGTGTACATGTGTGTGCACGTGTGTGTGTACATGTGTGTGCATGCACGTGCTCATGTGTGTGCACTGGGGTGCACATGGCTGTGAGCACGCCTGTGTTCATGTGCGTGTGTGCACATCGGGATGCGTGTGTGCACATGTGTGTGTACATGTGTGTGCACAGGGGTGCACACATGGCTGTGAGCATGCCTGTGTTCATGTGCGTGTGTGCACATCGGGATGCGTGTGTGTGCATGCGTCTGCATGTGTGTGCATGCGTGTGCACGTGCATGTGCACGGCCTTGCACACGACTGTGAGCACGCCTGTGTTCCTCTGTGTGTGCGCTTAGGCTGTACGCACAGGCTTTACACTCCACACACGCGTGTGCACATGTGCAAGGCACGTACCCGCACCCCTCAACCTGCCCCCATCCCCCCGAACCCCCTTTTACCCCCTTAAACTCCCCCCTAAACCTCGACACCCCCCCGCTTTCCTCCCCTTTCTCCTTTATTTTTCCTCCTTTCCCCACTTTTTATTCCCTTTCCTTCCCTGATGGAAGCGGCGGCTCCGTTCGTTGCCACTGACCTTAACGGCTTAAATTAAAAAGCAATGTTCTGTGTGCACGGAGATGGGGGGGGGGACGGGGACATTGGGGGGGGCACCCGCTCCCCACCCCCCCACCCCCCCCTTCTCCTCCTCACCCCCCGCATGGGCTCTGATGGTTTTAATCTCACCGTAATGGCTTTGACCTTGCGATTAATAGCGGGGGGTGCGAAGCCGCCGCGGCGTGACGGCGGCCGCGGTTCCGGGGCGGGGGGGGGGGGGGATCGGGGGGTTTGGGGGGGTCTCACTTTAGGGGGGGGGGTTGGATGCGGCGGGGGTGTGGGGGAGGAATGGGGAATGGGGGGGATTGGGGGATGCTGAGGATTGAAAGGGGGGGGATGAATGAGGAGGTGATGGAGGGGGGGTGATGGGGAATTTCAAGGGGGACACAAGAGGGTGAATGGCGGGGGGGGGTGGTCTGGGGTCCGGGTGGCTGCCGTGGGGTGCGCCGGTGGGCAAAGGGGGTGTAGGGAGGATGGGGGGGGAGCAGTGGAGCATATGGGGGGCTCACGAGGGGGTTCAGGGGGATGGGGCGGGCGGGGATGGGGAGGACGAGGGGGAACGGGTGCCCCTGAGTGGGGGTCACCGGTCCCTGTTCCCGTCCCCATCCCTGTCCCCGCTCCCGGTCCCCGTCTCCGCTCCCGATCCCGGCGCTGGCGCAGTCGCCGCCCGCTCTGCATCCTAATGAGGAGGGAGCGGGACCAGCGGGAAGAGACCCCGAAACACAGGGATGGGACCGGAATAGGGACCTGGATGGGAGCGGGATGGGACCGGGATGGGACCTGGATGGGACCTGGATGGGACCGGGATGGGACCTGGATGGGACCGGGATGGGGACCAGGATGAGACCGGGATGGGATCGGGATGAGGACCAGGATGAGACTGGGATGGGACCGGGATGGGCACCGTTGATGGGGACCGGGATGGGACCGGGATGGGACTGGGATGGGACCGGGATAGACACCAGGATGGGACCGGGATGGGACCGGGATAGGGACTGGGATGGGGCCCAACTGCCCCAACAGAATCCGCCGGGGCCAGTGGTAGAAGGGTGGGGAGGACCCGGGGGGCACAACCGTGCACCCCACTGAGTGTAAGCACCGGACCCGTTCCCCCCGCACAGCTGGATCGGGGGTGCACAGCTGGATCCCAGTTATCCTGGGGGTCTGTAACCCTTTTACACCTGCAGCTGGATCCCGGGGGGCTCTATCACAGCCACAGCTGGATCATGGGGGGCTCCATCACATCCACAGCTGGATCATGGGGGTCACCATTGCACCCACAACTGGACAGTGGCAGCCAGGACTCCCATGGGGGCAACCAGGACCTCTACAGTGGCAACCAGGACCTCTACAGTGGCAATCAGGACCTCTATGGTGGCAGCCAGGATGCCAAGGTGGCAACCGGGACCCCAGGCTTGGCAACCAGAACCCCAAGGTGGCAGGCGGGACCCCCAGGATGGCAACCAGGACCCCCGGGTTGGGAGCCAGGACCCGTAGGGTGGCTCCCACGACCCTTGGGTGTCAGTGGGACCCTTGGGTGCCACAGCCCCACACAGAGGGTGCTGCGGTGGCCACGGGGAAGCGCTGGCGGCCACGCGGTGCCATCGCACCCCTCCGTGTGAAATACAGCTCCATAAATCCCGGCCCTGGTGGCTCTTATTGCTTAATTAGTCCATGAAACGAGATGATTCAGAAGAGCCCAAATGGGGATGGCGTCATGGGAGGCATTAAATGGAAGGGGATCGGTGGCGGGTGAGAAAAAACAGGGGTGGAGGGGGGAGTTTTGGGGGGGATCCAGGGATTTTTTTTGCCTCCCCGGTGATGCTGCACCTCAATTTACCCACTGGGATTTTGGGTGCTGAGCAATAGCACCCTTAACCCTACCACTGTGCCCCCAGCGCCTCTCATCTGGAGCATGGGGTGTAATTTAGGGGTGTAAGGGGTTTGGGGATCCCATCCTCCCATCCCACACTGATGGGAACGGGGTATCCGAGCATCCCTCGGCACCTGCGGATGCTTCGCGCTCCACGCCGGTTCCTCCACTTCCATGGGGCCTTTTCCTATTTTCTATTTTTCCTTTTTATATGCTCTTTTATGACAAACTTTCCTTTACATTTGACATTTAAAAGCTGATCAGATCTCCCCGGCAGGACAGCAGGAAATGGAGATATTTATTGGGGTCTCGCTGATGCCAGGAGAGCTGCGAGATTTACTCCGACAGCGCGGCAGGATTAGCGATACCGTCTCTGTCCGGGCGGGATGCTGGAGCCATGGGATGCGCCACAGGCAAAGGACAACGATTTATGGGGGGCTTGGGGTTTGCTTTAGGGTTGGTAGAGCCCAACTGAGCCCATGGGGATTCTCTAGTGGCACGTAGAATGTTGTGCTGAGGTGACCGTGCTGCTTTCTGGAGGGGGTTTTGGTGTTTGAAAGGAAGAGGCTTGGCTTTTCCACGTCATCCAAAACCCCTTCCTGTTGCTTTCCCCCTTTCCTGCTCTCCAGCATCTCCTCCCTAGGGATGTGCCTTGGGTTGGGGACAGTACCTTGGACCTGGGGCCATGTCTTTACCTGCTGCATGTGGGGATGTGTGATGGGTTGGTGGGTCCATGGTGCTGCAGAGCCAGGAGGAGATCAGCCCTTCTCCCCTTCTGCCAATGCCACCCAGCTAGCAAATGCCCCTCACCGAGGTGTCTGGTCCAGAGCTGCAGCCACTGGGATAGAAGAGGTGATGTCACCGCTTGCACCTGTGACATCACTGCTTGAATCCGTGATGTCATCGGTTCTCTTAAGCCAATGATGTCACAGCCCCCCCTGGACCAACCCTAAGAAGGTTCTTTGGCTTCTGGGTCAACCCAGCCCCAGCTCCTTGCTCTGATCCTGCAGGATCCTGTGCACCCAAGGCCAGGAGAGCCCCGGGGAGGTGGGAATTAGGGGACAGCCCCCCCCCCCCCCCAGACACATGCTTACATACGTGTGGGCATGTCAGTGCGTCATTTGGGTGCCACAGAACGCCCATGTCCCTGTATCCTGGTTTTGGGTCCTTGCCCACAGCCTGGGCTTGGGTGCCATAGGGTGCCCATGTCCCAAGCACCCCAGTTTTGGGTGCCCACATCCCAGTAGCCCACTTTTGGGTGCCATGGCTTGCCCACAGCCAGGTATTAGGAGGCTGACACCGGGGCAGCTTCATTAAGGACCTCAATTACAGCAGCTGAGTGAGGAGCAGTGATTTATAGGCACAAACCTCTCCCCCCCCCCCACCCCCCTCAGGAACCTGCAACAAAAGCCTGGCTGTGGGGGGTGCCATGGATCAATCCCGAGTCTTTTCTCCCAATATTTTCTGCTGTTCCTTTGTTCTCCTCGGGAAGCTCTGACACGAGCAGCACTGCAGAGGAGCAGCGCCCGCCTCTTCTCCCACCATTCCCATGTTTTCCCCTTCTCCTTTGGGATTTCCACCTCAACCGGGGTATTCTTTCCTTCTTGTGATCTCCTCTCTGGAGCCTCATCCCAAGCAACGTGATGAGTGGGGAGAAGATGGGGGTTGATGAGCTCAGGGATGTGGTGGTGGGATACAGGAGGGGGTGGTCGGTCATAGGATGAAGTGGTGGGTCTTGTGGTTTGGGGTTGTGGGTCATGGCATGGGGCAATAGGTTGTGGGATGAAGTGGTGGGGTTTTGGGATGGGTTTGGGGCAATGGAATGGGGTGGTTGTAGGTAGGGTGGGGTGGTGGACCACGCAGCGGGAAAATAGGTGATGGGATGGGACATATGGAAAGCCACGGGATGGGATGGGGTGATGCAGGTTGGGATGAGACAGAGCGGGGTAGGGTGGGGTGCAGCATTCCAGCATGGGAAGAGCCACATCCCAGTGCAGCGGGTCGAGGGATGGAGCTGCATCACAGGATGGGATGCGCTGTGGGACCCGGGGCACCCATGGGTGCTGTGATAGCACCCAAGACTCCAGGTCCCTGCAAGCCTGGGCTGGGATCTGTCCGGTGGGTGGGGAGGGGGCAGAAGGATCCAACAATTCCCATTCTCGGGACACTTGCTCCCCCCTCCGGGCTCGCCCAGGAACGCAGCGACGCGCCCGCCCCTCACCCTTGGGACCAGCCGGGGCTGCCACCCCCCAAGGGGGAAGTCCAAGGGGGACCGAAGGCTCGGTGGGGCTCCCCAGCGTCCTCCCACCCCCCAAGCCCCCAGAGACCCCAGGCATAGCGCAACAGCCCCCCCAGCACCCATCTGCAGTGGGTTCTCTGGTGTCTAATAAAGGTTGTGCTTGCCTGGCTCTTCCCTATGGGCTCACTCCGGCTCTTTGCCTAATCCCCAACCTTCTACCCCCAAATTTAACCAAATCGATGAACTCTGCAGTTTTTACTCCCCCCATCTCCCAAATTTGGTTGAAAAAAAGCCGAAAAAAAGATAAAAGTTATTAAGGGGGGGGGGGGAAGGCTGAGGTTGGGTCAGTGGGGCCACACTTTGACACCCCCCCGCCAGCCCCTGGTTCAAATTGGGATACCCCAAAGCCAGGGCAGAGGCTTTGCCCCCCGTTATGGGAGTGTTTTGGGAGGGGGAGCGGTGGGGTCCTGGGTGCTGCGGCCACCCCGGTGCTGCCTGTGGAAGCCGCCGGTGGGAAATGGGATTCGTTCCACCAGCGCCGGCAACAAAAGGAGGCGAAAAAGGAGCCGGCAAAGCGGCTGGAAAATGAATATTTAAAAGCGAAGGAAACCCATTAAAACGGCTTCATTTTTATTCCCATTACAGCCCATTAAATCAATGCCGGGGCAGGCAGAGGCAGGGCGGCTGCAGAGGGGGAAAGGGGGGGACGAGTACTCAGCCACCAGCTCTTCCATAGGGAGACCTGCAGCCCCTCCAGCACCTCTGCCCTCCCTTGCCTCAGTTTCCCTATGTGCACACCTAGGGGAGGACCCCCGGCTCCCTCCAGTCCTCCCGGTTTGCCCACCGGGAGGTGGATTTGGGGGCTGGGAATGACTCCTTAAAGCTACGTCGGGGCTGGGAGCTGGATTTGGGGCTTGGAAGTAGGTCCCTAAACCCCTGATAACATCGAGGCCATGAGGTGCTGCCCCAACCCCATAAAACCGAAGCTCCCCCTGGCACCACCGGCTCTGTGGCTGCTTTTATGGTGCCAAACATTAGGAATTTGGGTAACACAGGCAGGTTATGTTACAGCAGAGCTGCAAAATGGCCGGAGAGACCTATTTTGGGGTTAAAAGCAGGTGAAATAGGGAGCGTTGCTCACAGCCTTCCTTGTGGGGAAGGGGTTCATCCTGCAGGGATGCTGCGGGGATCTGAACCCCATCTCTATACCCGCAGTGTGAGGGACACCCAAGGTCGTTGGGGACCCTGGTCCCTGCCCATCACCCTGTGCATCTCCCGTCCTCGTCTTGTCCCCTGCGAGTCCTTGCGGGGGGACCACGGGGACCACTTTCCGGCTGAACGGCCGCCACGTTGGCCAGGGATGCTCGGGAAGTTGAAGAGCAGCCGAGGGAAGGTTTCCATGGCAACAGCCAAAAAACCCCCCTCTCCGCTCCTCCGTTTGGGGGGAAAAGGTGTCATTTGTATGCAGGCGCCGCGCCGCGAAACCCGAGCAGAGAATGAAACAGGCGAAGGCAGGAGAAGGGCTGCGGGGGGGGGGGAGAGGCAGTTAGTGAGTGCCAGGCCAGGGGACAGGGATGGGGACAGGATGGATGGGGACAGGATGCGGATGGGGAATGAAACCGGGATAGGGACACAGTGGGGACAAGTTGGGGATGGGGGTGAGATGGGGATGGGGAGAGGATAAGGGGGATGAAGACAGAGATGGGGACACGATGGAGACACAGCGGGAACAGGATGGGGACGGGGATGGGGAATGAGATGGGGATGGGGACAGGATGAGGACGGGGATGGGGACAAGATGGGGACAAGGATGGGAACAGGGATGGGGACAGGGCACAGGAAAGGGGATGGGGACACAATGTGGACAGGATGGGGACAGGGATGGGGATAGGGCACAGGAAAGGAGATGGGGACACAATGTGGAGAGGATGGGGACAGGGATGGGGACAAGGGCAGCGGGGACATGTGAGGGGTCGAGGTGCTGTAGCCAGGCTGGCATGGGAGCAGTGGAGGCCAAGGTGAAGGAGAGGGATGCTGAGGTGGAAGGAGATGTCCAAGGAGGTGCCCAGGGGTAGAGAAATCCTTTTGTCCATCTGTCCTTCCTGTCCATCTCTCCTTACTGCCTATGTCTCTTTCCTGTCTGCCTGTATGTCTGTCTGTCTACCTACCTATCTACCTACCCTTTCTCTCCTGCCTCCCTGTCCTTGTCCATACAGCCTTCATATCCCTGGATCACCCATCCTTCCTGCCCATGTCCATCCATTTGATCCATCTGTCTGTCTTTTCTATCCATCCATCCATCCTTCCTACCCATTTCCCCTTGCTATCTATCTATCTATCTATCTATCTATCTATCTATCTATCTATCTATCTATCTATCTATCCATCCATCCATCCATCCATCCATCCATCCTTTCTATCCTTCCTGTCTATTTATCCTGTTTATCCTTCCTGTCCTTCTATCCTTTTCATCTGTCTGCTTGTTCCTTCCCTCCATCCATCCTCTCCATTCATCCAGCCCACGCAGCCATCTGTCTGTTCTTTCCATCCATTTATCCATCTTTTCTGTCTATCCTTCCTATCCACCCCTCTGTCCTTTCTATCTACTTCTCCATCCTTCCTCTCCACCTGTCCTTCCTGTCCTTCCTGTCCCCCCCACCCTTATCCCAATGAGGCTGAGCCTCCCAGTCCCCCTATCCTTATCCTGATGGGTTTGAGCCTCTCAGCCCCATCCTTCTCCCAACGGATTTGCCCCATCCCAGTTTCCAACCAGTTTCCTGCATGTTCAGCGACCCGAACTGGCCAGCAGAGGGGCTGGGAAGGGGGGCCGGACACGCCAGCCCTGGACACCAGCACCTGTATTAATCCCTCCATCCCCAGTGATAGCGGGACAGGGACCAAACCCCACCCTGGGGTGGGCGACACCACAACCCCCCCTCCACCCCACCACTACCACCACCAAGGGGTGCTTTGCAGGGGGGTGACACCGAGCCATGGCATTCCCAGATGTCCCCTTGTGCTTCCAGCTCCGGGGATCCGGAAAAGCACCGGCACGGCCGTGATTTAGCACCGGCAGCTCCTCGGGAGGCATCTGCCTCCTGTCAGGGCTTTGTTCCATGCGGGAGCTGCAGTTCTTTGTCCGCGCCGCTCTCCCAAAACGAGGAATTCCGCCTTTATTTCCCTTTTCCCACAGCTTTGCAGGGAAAACGGAGACAGGGAACAACAGGAACACGATGATGTGAGGCACTGTCAGCAGGATTTCACCCTGGGTTTAAGGATTGGGATGCTGGGGGATACAGCCACCTCCACCCCCAAATTCACATCTCTCCTTCCCAAGCAAATACCCAATAGGATCCATTTGGGTTAGAAACAGCCCAAAATACAGCAGAGAAGAGTTTCTTCATGGCTGCTTGGCCAAAATGCTCCTGGAGCAGCCCCTCCACCCCAGCCAGGCCCCATGGGATGTGTGACAGGGAGGTGAGGGCTCAGACACCCCAAGTCCTCCTGAAGCTTTGGATTTAATCCCGTTTTGCCCAAACCAGGATGCGGCAGCTCCTCGAGAGGCATCTTTCCCCCAACCCACCGTCTCCTATGGGTGATCCCAAGGCGTGGGTGAGGCCTGGAGGAGGCAAGACGGGTTTTGGGCAGGATTCCCAGCTCCATTCCCCGGGATCGGGGCTTTCCAGGGAGATCCTCCCTCCTCCACAATGAGATGCTCCATTTTCATCCCCCAATAAAACAACCTTCTTTCCTTGCACCAACTCGTCTCCAGCATCTCCTGCAGCAGTGCTCCCAAAAAGATGCCAAGATTAAAAAACACCAAGAGGACGATGGCAAAATAGCTTTTTCTTATCATTTTCCAACCATTTTTTTTACCTACACCTCACTTTTTAACATGGATGTTTTGTTTCCTGCAGGGAAAGACTCATTTTTTGGTGAAGAAACCCCAAATCTGGCCACTTCCAACCTCAAGGTGAACATTTAAGAGCATTTGGCTGCAGGTCCAGCTCTGGTTACAGCAGTTTTGACCCTTGTGGTGCATTTTTACTCCCCAAAATCTGCATTTTCTATTGAAAATGATGGAAATCGATTCCGTTTCTATTGAAATTGATGGAAAGAGAATTCCTGGACATTTTGGGATCCTGCATTTCACCTCCTTTGAAGCCTCTCAGGAGCCGGCTCCACTTGTTCACCTTCTTTTTCCACGCTTAGAAATCCCCATTGCAACCAGCTTGCCATTGCCCAGCGTGGACAAATCACCCCGAATCCCAACGATCCACCCCAAAGCATCTTTCCTCCGCCTTTCTTGTGCTTTTGAGCCGGCATTTCTGCTCCTTGCGACAAGAGGAGGTGAAAGCTTTGCCGATGGGAGCGGGGTGGAGGTTGGCTCTGTCCCTCTAATAGATCATTTTTATTTCCTGTTGTAACTGACAAATTGTTCCGTATTTTATCTCGGATCCCTCCAGGCAAAGGGGCTGCGGGAGGTGCTTTTTTTTTTTTTTTTTTTTTTTTTTTGGTATTACCTAGGAAAAAAAAAAAAAAAAAAAAAAGAAAAAAAAAAGGTCATAAAATCCAACAATAAAATCAAAAAGAAAGTTAAAATAGTCCAAAAGACCAGAGCCGCTGGTAATGAGCACCGCAGAGATGCTCTATAAACCACAGCAAGGCTGCAGGGATAGCGAAGGAGGGGGGATACGAAGCAACAAGGATTCAATTCCCCCCTCCCTTTTCCCCCTTAAAACCTGTTATCACCTCCCCAAAACCACTGGGGGGATTTTCGCTGTGCCCAATTGCCATCATCAGGTGCAAACACAGCCCGAATCCCACTTATTTCCCCATAAACCAGCGTCGCTCCTAAAAAAACACCCTCCTTGGGATTCAAAAGCCCTGATTTGATGATTTTTTGCTATGCAAAGCTTGGATTCTTCTCCTTAAACCACCGTTTCCGTCAGGATTCTAATTGTCTTTGGAAAGGTCAGGCGCTGCTCCTTCCCCCACCGCTTGCTTTATCTGCCCCTTGAGAACACCAGCGTTGGCTCATTCCGCTTGAAAATCCGCTGCTTTTGGGGAAAATATCCCGTTAATAACATTAAAATGAGATGAGAAAAATAAAAGAGAGGTTTTTGAGGGGGAGGTTGCTGGTCTGAAATCCTCAGATGGCTCCTGCCCATCCAAAGAGGGGCTCCAGGCTCCTCACAATGCTCCCCCATGGCGATTGTTTTCCCTGTATCCATGGGTTTTGCCCCATTTTAGGGAGATAGGTGGGATTTTGCACACCTGATTTAATTGAGGGGGGTTAATCAAAGCAGAAACCCATCCGCATCCATCCAGTTGGTACCAAGCTTGGGCAGACGTTCCTGATAGGACAAAGCACCCCTTTCCCATCCCCACCACCCGGTCACAGGTGACTCAAAATCCCTGAGAATTGCCCCATTTTCCATTTTGTGCTCCTTTTCCTGCTCTTCCTGGGGTGTCATTTGGGATGAAATTTGCCCTTTCAGGGGTGGGGAGATGAAATAAAGGGACGTTTTGATGGCCACCCCTCTGCTTTCAATAGCCACCCTGCAGAAGGACACCCATATCTAAGACCCACTGAGACTATTACGGGCATTTTTGGGTGGAAAACCATCATTTTCCAGCCTGAAAAGCCGGATTCCGGGGATGGGGGGGGGGAAGGAAGGAGCAAACCCCCATCTCCCAATGCCCCATGGCTTGGGGATGCTCCACGATGCTTCAGGCCTCGGTGGGCTTCCCCCCGCCCCCTCTCCAGCCTGGCTGTGGCCACCTTGCAAATCTCCTTCTTTTTTATGGGATATTCGATCCGTTTGGAGCATTCCTGGCTTGTTTATAAATATCCTTGCCTATAAATAGCTGCACGGGGAGAAAGGAGCTCTTAGCCCAGGGCGCTTCCAACAGCCTGGGGAGCTGCAGGTAAATAAATCCAAGGAGGAAACAAGACGCTGCTCTCCAGCATCGTGGGGAATATGGATTCAACAGGCAACGAGGCTTCTTCTTGGAGATAAGGGGGGAGAAACGGCAGCTGTAGGACACCCATTCCCCTGGGACTCTCATCCCTCCCCATCCCTGTTTTACCCCGCCTTGGAAGAGGCAGCCCTGGCTCTGCGGCAGCGTGCATGGATCCCGGTTTTCCAGCCCGCCTTCGACAGGGGGAGCGTTGTGCCCGCGCATCCGCAGCCCTGCGTGTCCTTGCTCGCAGCACCGAGCATCGCACAGCCCATAGCACCCCCCACAGCGCCCTGGGGTGCTCCTGGTCCGTCCCCCCCCCCCCTCCCCTCTCCTCTCCCAGCTCTTATTTCTTAATCCTCTTGTCAAAATCGACCTGAACGTGGCCAATTCAGGGAGAAAACCTCTAAATTATCCTGAATGAGGCAGCTGGGAAAAGGGGAGACACGGCACCAGTGTCCTCTGCAGAGGGCACAACCTCGTATTAGACACTAGAGAAGCCAAGCAGAAAGCAGTGAACCCCCGGGGGGAAGGGGGGGCAATCCCAACTGATGGTACTTTGAAGCTTGGTCAAATCCTGCTTTAAGTGCTCTCCAAAGGGCCATATCCTGCAAAATCCTCCGCTGTTGGCCGAGCAGCGTCAGCACGGATCCAGGACCCGGTGATTCTGGGTGGAGTAAAGCCCAGAAAAGGTGGAAATAGAAAGGAAAACGATTGAAATCCCCCTTTTGGTCTGTGCTGACAGTGGGGAAAAAAAAAAAAGAACAAACCAAAAAGCAGGAAAACCAAAAAAAACCTGACTAACTCTATTTTATTTGCTGATCAAAAGGAAAACGGCTCGTTGCAGGCAAGGAGGGAGTGGGCTTTGGAAGGGCGTTCGGTGGCAAAGGCGGCGTCTGAAGGTTTGCATAATCCAAGAGGGTTTTACCTCTCCAGGGTGCATTTTCTGGGCAGCCACCTCCTGTCTGGGCTCTGCTTGTCCCAGCTTGCTGCTGCGCCGGCGTTTTGGGCTCTGCAGCGGGTTGGGCTCCTTTGTCCCCCTTCCAAAGCAGGCGGGATGAGGGAAAACGGGCACATGGGATGAGTCCCTGTGTGGAAATGTGGATGCTTGGGGGAATTTGTGCAGGGTTGGGGGTGCAGAGGGACCACAGAGCTGGTGTGGGACCTTTCCGGGTTTGCTTTTCTATGGGGGAAACACCCCCGCCTGGGTTTTGCTTGTGCCCCATCTCTATCTTAGTTTTGCACCACAGGAACATCCCCACCTTGATTTGGCTCTTGCACCGCAGGAGCAAGCCCACCTCAACTTGATTTTTGCACTGGAGGAACCTCCCAGCCTTGGGTTTTGCACTTGCGCTATGGGATCCTCCTCAGCTTGGCCTTGCTCTTGCACCAGGAAAGCATCTCCACATTGCCTTTGCTTTTGCACCACTGGACATGTCCACCTTGGCTTTGCTTTTGCACCATTGAACATCCCCATCTTGGATTTGCTCTTGCACCACTGGACATCCCCATCTTGGCTTTACTCTTGCACCACTGGACATCCCCACCTTGGCTTTGCTTTCACGCCGCAGGAGCACCCAACCATCCAAGCGAAGCCAAGCAAAGACCTCACCCCGTTCCTGCACCCACCTTGCACCAACCTCTCCACGAGCTCCACCGGGCGATTCTTCGCCAGGATTACATGGGGATGCCAAAGGGGAAGAGAAAAAAAATCGAGGAAAACGTGTGGGGAGAACACGTTCCTCCTTGTGCTCCATCCCGAGCGGAGCCAGGCGCAGCGGGCGGCTGTAGCCTGGGCGGCTGGAGCCTGTTGCGGCTTGTTCCCTGTATGCGGAGTTTTACGGATGCGTCGGTGAGGTTCTGCCTCCCTTTGGGGCTCTGCGAGGCTCCAGAGGTTCTGCAGAGCAATTACCCCCTTCCTCACTCCCGCGAGGATTTCAGCATTCCTGCCAAAACCAGCCCCGAATTTCCCTGCCTGCCCCTAAGCGGGGTTGGATCCTTCTTCCATCCCCTTCCCGTTTCCAGGCGGGATGGAGCCCCCTCGCATAGGGCAGGCAGAGGAAGTCCCGTGGCTTTGCTTTTAGCATGAAAACGAAGAAAAGCCTTTAAAAAAGGAGGAAACCCAACCTGCCAGGAGCCAAACGTGCACCCGAGCAGCGGCCGCGCAATCACCCCCGTTGTTAACCTGTAATTACTGCCCTGATGAAACGCAAACAGGTTTCACTCGGTGGAAAGTCCGTCTCGCCTTCCTCTATCTCGGTTTAATTGGCTCGAATTTGCATGAACACAATTACCGGCCGCGTTTTGCCTCTGGAAAGGTTGGGAAAGTTATGGAAATGTCTGGAATAAAGAAGGGATTCGTGAATCACCGGCATCGGTAGCTGCGTTGGGTATGGGAAGAGCTGGAGCCTTTGTGTCTTGGGGTGTAAAGCCTGAAACACCCCATGAGGTCAGAAAGGGAAGGGGGAGGATGGGGTTTGTCTGGAGACAGAGTCAAGGATTGGGTTTGGGGGGGGGGGGGGGGGCGAATAGGTGTCCTGACGCCCTGTGATGGGATGGGGAAGCCAGGCCCAAGCATCACCGTTGTGGGGTGGAATGAATCAGTTCAGAGAAAAAAACCACTCAATCCCCATAGCACTTTGAAAGGGGAAAACAGGGGTGAAGGAACTTAAACCCAGAGTGCCCGAGGTGCCCAGCCCATTCCCAGCCCCTCTGCAGCCTCCAGGCAGAAGCAATCCTGGCAATCCAAGCTCATATTTTCCCTTTCTGTTTTTTCCCCCTTATTTGCCTTTCCGAGCCAAAGAAAGCACCGAGCACGGCGCAAGGAAACCACCCAAACCCAACAAATCAGCCCCCAAATCCCCCTTGCGCATCCCATCGGCCTCCGGCGGGATTCCGGGGGCCTCGGGGCGGGCGCCCATGGGAGCTGGGCCACGTGGCAGCGTTTAGGCGAGAGCCATAAATCACAACCAGCTGCTGAGTGGGAAAAGCAAAGGAAAAACCCCGCGGCGGCTGCGGTCGGAGCAGCCTCACGCTCAGAGCCTCCCGGGGTGGGAATGCCTCAGGGTGCTCCCTGTGTCCCCACTTCGGGGGACACGCAAGGGATGTGAACGTGACCCCCCCCCCCCATACACACGCACTTGGCTTTTTGGGGGGGCGTTGCACGCGTGGCATCTCCAAACCCAAATGGTTTTGGTTTTGGGAAGGGTGTTTTCCAGGAGCTCCTGTTCCGTCCAGTGTTTGTTCAGCTCCTAAATAATTTGGGAGCATCCCAAAGAATTTGCAGCTCCGTGCGCCTTGCTATGCGTGCTGCGGTCACTAGATGGGGAGATTACAGCTTAGCAAGAGCGTGTGGAGCTGCTGCTTGCTCCTGCCTGGCTGCCAGAGCAACTCCAGCCTTGCAGAGCTGGGATTTCCAGCCGTGAGCTGGAGATGGATGGGTGCTGGGGTGCGCTGATGCAACGGGCACCCATTGAGCTTCATCCCAGCATGTCCAAGACTACTGATTTGTGGTCCAGGGCTTGTCCTAGCTCCTTGGCCACCTGGATCCTGCTGCGCCCAAGGGTGGGAGGTGATGGAGGGTCCCCTCAACCCCTAAACATTTGGCCCAACACCAAAACCCAAAAGGAGAAGATACAGGAGATGCAATGAAGGCTGCATCAGCAGGAATGCGGTGCTGCATCCTTCCTTCCCAGGAAATGAAGAGCACGGTGGAGCTGCTGTACAGCATCCCAAATGGGATGCTCAAACCCAGCATCCCTCCCACAGCCTCCTTATCCCTGTATCCCCCTTCCCAAGGGCCAAGAGGGTCCCGGTTTGGGGCACTGAGCTATCCCTTCCATCCACCCATGGCAAATCCTTGGCGGTGAGTGTGGAATAGCCCTCTGGAGCTGTATCTTCCCAGTGTCACAAGGCTTCTCTCTATCTCGCCTCCCCAGAGCATGAGTTATAATGTGCAATAAAAAGAAAATCAGTGCATTGATGCCAGTTAGTGTGACTAATCCAAGCCCCAGCCTATTAACTGGTGAGTGGAGCATCCGTCTTGGCTCTCATTAGAAACTCAGCCAACTACCCAGGGATAAATCTTTCAGCACATGGGGGAGCACGGCTCAGTAGTCAGAGCATCCAGGTTACCCGGCTTTTGCCTCTGGAGCTGGATTTGGTGCTTTAAAGGAGCCAAATGGCCTCTGGGCTCTGGGGGATGCAGACGGATGGATGGGAATGGGGAGCTGGTGTGTTGCAGGGAGAGATGAGGAAGGAGGAAGAGCCCCCAGAGCATCCCATAGGTATGGAGATGGGGAAGGGAAACCGAGGTACAGAGCAGTTAGTGCTTCAGCAGCACTGGATGGCATCCCGTTACCAATGGCATCCCATCACCACCAGCATCCCACCTTCAACAGCATCCTATTGCCAACAGGATCCCATCACCACCCGCATCCCAGCATCAACAGCATCCCATCACCAACAGGCTCATCCACCCTTCCCTGAAGGACACAGCGATTCTGCTGTGGTGCTGCGCTCGTGCACGTGCTCTTATTTGCTTTACCTCGGCTCTCTCCATTAATCTCTCATGATTTACAGGACTCTGTTATTTATCTTCTTCTCCCTCCTCTGCCAGGCTGGACTGGAAGGTCCACACCTTTTTATTGTGCAATAAAACCCGCACAATGAAGAGGATTTCGTGAGGTTTTCCAGCCGTGGGGGAGCAAGGGGATGCTGCAAGAGGCAATTCAGGGACCCAGGACACCCCAGCCACGCATGTGAACAAGCAAGGACTCATGGAGGGAGGCATAACCCATCCAAATCACCTCCTGGAGATGTTTGGTAGCATCTTGCAGAAGATGGGCTGGCAAGAAGGAATGTGGGTTCTCGTGCCTCAGTTTCCCTCCTGGCCCTATGCGTTTGGGCATTGCAGGTTTACTGATGGGGACATAGAATCATAGAATGGGTTGGAAAGGACCTTAAGATCATCCTTCCGCTAGAGCAGGCTGCTCCAAGTCCCACCCAGCCTGGCCTTGAACACTGCCAGGGATGGGGCAGCCACAGCTTCTCTGGGCACCCTGTGCCAGCGCCTCAGCACCCTCACAGGGAACAGCTTCTGCCTTATATCTGACCTGAGCTTCCCCTGTTTCAGTCTGAACCCATCGCCCCTTGTCCCATCGCTCCAGTCCCTGATGCAGGTCCCTCTCCAGCATCCCTATAGCCCCCTTCAGACACTGGAAGCTGCTCTGAGGTCTCCACGCAGCTTCTCTTCTCCAGGCTGAACAGCCCCCATGTTCTCAGCCTGTCTTTGTATGGGAGCTGCTCTAGCTCCTGCTCATCCTCTTGGTCCTCCTCTGCATTTGCATGTGGTGATGTGATGGGGATACCCTTGGCCCAGTTACTACCATGGTGGTGTGGTCACAGTGATCCCCCCTTCCCATCCCAAAGCAACACATCTTGGGCTGGACCCCCACATTCACTCCCTCGATTCAAACAGGCTTCCACAAGCCCTTCCTCCCTGCCAAACTCTGCCTCCAAACCCCACCTTTGTCTTGGATTTCAAATAAAACCCCATTACATTTGCTCCCAGCCCGGTGCAGACGCTGGCTTCCAGATGACCGGCATTTTACGGGAATACCTCCCTATTAAGCTGCCAGTGCCAGCTCTGCATTGGCCAGGAGCTTTGATTTAAAAGCACCTTACGGCTGCTTAACATAAAGCTCAATCAATAGAAAGCAGCTTGGAATCAATCTGAGAATACCCAGATCCAGGGCCTGGCTGCTATAAATCAATATCCAAATCAGACATGGAATTAAACAGGTGCGATCTGGAGGCGAGATGGTGAGTTAAGATTTTCCTGCATGTTTCTGAACGCGGCCAAAGGACTGGCTGAGGATCACAGATGTTCTCATCTCACGCTGGCGGCATCGCCCTGGCATTGCCTGAAGAGCAGCGGCAGGGTTTGAAGGACAATGTAGGGTAGGAGGAGGTGGGAAGGGACCTCTGGTCCCTCCGTGTCATCTAGGAGACAAATCGCTGGTTGAGGCTCTTTGGTGTGTCACAGTGGGCTGGAAGAGACCGTGAAGGACCATTGGACCAACCTTGGGCCATTAATGATGACCAAGGCTTGAAGACATCAAGGACAGTGATGTCAAGGATGGAGATCGTCCGCTTGCCCCAGAGCTTCCACCATCCTTATCCCATGCAAGCATCAAGAGCAGGGCTAGAGACAACGGAGAGTGCGAAGACCTTCATGGCGGATCCTCTGCCCTGGTTTCAGTGTTACCCCTCCAGGAGGACAAGTTGGAGAATGCCCTTGGCTAGAAACCAGTGCTGAAGTGAGAGCCAGCCAACACATCTTGAACTTGGATGATGTCCTCTTCTCTCCAGCCTGGAGCAGACCTCACCATTGATCTTGAATTGGCTGATACGGGGAGGTTTTCTGACTCACCTGCACGTCGCCGCGGACAAGGAGCCAGCATCCTGCTGCCTGCCACCGGCCCTCCTCCTGGTGACCTCAATCTTTTTGGAAGCACATTGTAAAATCCCAGGCATGGAGGTGTTTTTACAACCCCCCCCCCCCTTCCCACCACAGCTGCGGCTGAGGCCAGCGTGGAGCAGTGTCCCCACAGGGAGCTGGCCATCGCCTCTTGGCCTGGGCTCATCTGGCATCGCCGCGTGTGAGTAGTCGCCTTGTCAAGAAGCTGGAGTGTCTCCAACCTGATGGTTCTCATTTCGTTGTCAGCTCCTTGCCAGCATCCAGCCTCATTGGCTTTCTGACCGCAGCGGGAGCATCCGTTGGGTGGGAGAGACCTGCCAGGGTGGGTGGTGGCTTCATCCTGACTGCTGCTGAGTACCTCCCAGCCTGGGCTACCCACTGCTTGTGCCCCTTTTTCATTGTGCTGTGGTTTCTGGATGGTCCCAAAGCACGTCTACTGCCACCGAGGACATGCGTAGCTTGTGGCAGGGTGCACATGTGGTGGGATCAAGACCCGTCGGCGGCCAGGATCGTTGCGCACGCATGTTGCATACGCACATGGTCACATCCGAGTGATCCTGGAAGCTCTTCCCAGCACCAAACACAACGTGTTGCCAACTCAACAGGGTTGACGCGTTGGCTGTGAGCCACCAGTGAGGATTCAGTGACGTGGGGGACCCCACAGGGGTTCTGCCAGCTCCATGGGATGGGGATGCAGCTCAGCTACCCCAGCGCAGAGCCTGGCTCCTCATCCTCAGCCAAACAGCAGCTTGGCCAAGCGCCTGCCTCTTCCACGTCGTTAACGTCAGGGGGATTGATGGAGCTTTGGTATCGCCCCAAATGCCTTGACCTTGAAGAATCGACCATTTCACATGGGCTTAAAGGATAAAACGATGCTTGAGTATTGGCTGGGCACGAGCTGCCTTATCTCTTCTGCAGGCTGTCATGTTTGGGGCTATTACAGTAGCATACTGTCCCACGATCGCTTTATAAGGATGGATGGTTAGATAGAGATAATAAAGCCCAGGAGTATTAAATCTTCACGAGACACCGGCCACACTGCCTCATCCACCAGGCTGAAAAGGGCTATATATGTTTTTCATAATTCCTAATTACTTTTTTACAGTTCTCTCCCATAACTCTGTCCATCATCTGGGTCAAAATCTACAATGTGTGTGGGAGTGAGAGTCATAAAGCTGTGAAAACAAACAGTTTGTCTTCGGGGAGATTAACGCACAGTTAAAAGACCCATTTTAACACCCTCTCCATGCCAATTAGTCCATATAATGGGCTCCACTTGATATTTGAGTTGGATTTTCTTGCGCAAGGATACCAACGTGCTTAATTGCCAACACATGATCCCTAATTGGCGGTGGTGTCATCTTGGAGGTATGCGGTTTATGCAAGAGAAAGCAGCGATTTGGGGCTAATCTGGAGAGGATTGGGCAAGGGAATGCTTTCTGAAATTCCAAAAACCATCCTGGCTGTAAAGAAGAAGATCCTGAATGGTCATAAGGAGCAGTGTTGGGTTCATGGTGACTGTGGAGGATATGCCACAGAGTGGATTCTCAGTTGCAAATGGTTGAGGATCCTCCTCTGGGCATGTTTCTTCTGCTTCAATGGAGTTAGGCAGATTGGAGCATCGCTGCCTAATCCAGTCGGGATTGGCCTCCCGGTTTCAAGCTATTAGGTGACACACACTCCCATGGAGAGAACAATTGCATAAAAAGCCATTTTTTACCCCTTTGGCTCTTCCCTTCTTCTACTTTTCAGATAAATGACATCAGAGATGTCTCCTAAAACCCCAAACCCCACCAACCCCCCAGCCCTCCTGCTCTTTGAGGTTCCCTTCAGAACTTATAACTGGTTTCCAAACATCCCATTCATGGGAGCTGGAACGGGGCCACGTTTGGCTCCAACGGAACCGTGTCTTTTCTTGGCTGCAGCTGGAGAGATCTGGGGCAAAATATCCTGTGTTTCATTTCTCTGCTGGCTGGAAGGGATGCTGGGCTGGAGGGATGGGGGGAGGGAAGGATTTTGCCCCCAGAGAGGAAGCCGAAAACCATAACTCCTTGTGAAAGAGGTATTTTTGGAAGGCTTGCCTCGGCTGGTGGCGCTGGAATGTGGCTCCTCGCGGTGAGTGACAAGGAGGAATTATGCTGGGACAGAAAATGGCCTTTCTTCACCCTCCACCCAGCTCACATCAGGGCTGACACCCAATATTATATATATATACATACAGGAGATGAACTGCTGTGGCTGGGTTTGCTCGGGAACAGCATCATCCCTCCCAGATGTCCTGTCCCATATTGTCTTGCACAGCAGCACCGTCCTCCCCCTGCTACCCCACATCCTTTCTCTAGCCATGGAGAACCACTTGCTTCTCTAGATGGGGCCACCGACAGAGCTTTTCTACCCTCTATTCACTTCCCAGGGCCTTTTTGCTCTGGATTTCTTTGTTTTTGATCAATCCATCTGAGCAGGAAAACAGCCCCTGAGCAGGAGAGATCCAGGTTTTGTCTCTTAAAAAAACTAAAAGCTGGTTGCTCTGGTTGCTGGCAGGGGATGGGTCCCTAATGCCTCCCCCACCCTGAACAGCCCAGGGCCCCCCACCAATGCTGGGAGGACTGGGGTGGAGAGAAACAGGCAAGGGGGACCTTTGGGGGATGTTGTGGTACTTGAGCGTCCACATGGCCTGTGGGTTTGGGGTCTTGACTTGTTTCTTCTTTCTATGATTCTATGATTCTTGATTTTGGGCCCATGGAAATGACCTGAGACAGAGCTGCAGGGAAGTTATCCCTGATGGATAACTGAGGTTATCCCTGTGAGGAGGGAGAGAGCATACGGGGTTTGTAGCTTGGAACTAAAAGGAGGAAAAAATACATACGGGAAGGGAAGGGGATGGGGGGAGAAAAAGAGAAGAAAGGATAAAAAAAACATTAGGAAAATGAAAGCAACTGGTGACTGAATTGCTCTGGTTAAACATCTGCACAGCGTTATGGACACGGCGCTGTCTTCAAACCAGGCACACTGCTCCAGCCGCTCTGCTTCGCCTCTCCCAGGCTGGGTGAGCTCTCCCTGCTCTCCCGCTTGGCTCTAATGAAAGCAGCAGCTTTTATAAATAGCAGCTGAGAGGTCCTGGATGGGAATTCGCCCGATTTAACAGTTCTCTATTTAGACAAAGCATCGGCAGCTCCTGCAAAGGGGAATCAAGCGGGAGCCAGCATCCCGGGTGCCCCGATCCTGCTCTATCCGGGAGCTGGGAAGCAATGGTCCAGGGCAGGGGATCAGGCTGAGTTTCCATCTCAGGAGCTTGGTGGTACCTCTGTCACCTTGTGGCTGCCCACGCCCGGGCTTCATCATCTCTAACATCAGGAGCTCCCCACAGAGCCATGGGAAAGGTGTATTTTGGTCAGGCTTTCCTTTGCCTTCACTGTCGCTGGATGATTTAGGGGGTTGTAGGTCAATGACCACCTTGATGTCTCTTGAGATTCATCCTGGGCTGAAATCAGGGCCAGTGACAGGTGAAATCCCACCCATCCGCTCCACGCTTCAGCCCATCCGGATGGCTCTTGAGTTGCTCCTTCACAACAGGGTCCCCAGCAGCGCCCATGCACCCACCCTCGAGGGCACAGCAAACCCCACCTGCATCCCGCTGGGATTTCAGGAGCACCGCGAGGAAGGACCGCAGCCGCCGGGTGTCCCTGCTGCAGTGCGGAGGAACCCGAATCCCCCTCGGAGGCAGGGATGCTCGGTGGCCAAGCAGCTGTGGGATGAGCCAAGAAGCTGTTTATATCCAGCAACTTGGAATCTGGCAACGGCTCCGTCTGCGCAAAACTTTTCACTTGGCTACCAGGCTGTTTTCCATCCTCGGGTTATTTCTCCAGCTTGGTTCATGTTTATAGTGGATTAACCTGCTGTGAGGAGCCTAGGTATTATTTATGGCTAATTATTGGCATTTGGCTGGGAGGACTGAAGGAATACGATACCGTGGTGCTTACATGGCTTGTTCCAAGCTCCATTCAGCTCCTCCGCCTGAGTGTGCGTGTTTACGATGCCAGCTCACGTTATTTTCATTACCCCCTTTCCACTAATAAACTTTTGCTTGAACCAGACTTGAGAAGAGAAAAAGCCTTTGCAGAAGATGTGTTGGTGTCTTTCCAAAGAACCATTGTCAAAGAAATCAAGGGCGCAGCCTTACTCCGGCATGGAAGGAGTTCAGCTGCAGTGGATTCGCTGCATTTGCATCGTATTAACTCCGGCTGCCGGCTGCCAAACAGCTCGCTCGTTGCATCTGAAAATAATAAGGCTGCAGGAATAATAGTCCTAAAGTGGATTTTTCAAAGCATCTTTTAAAAATACCAAGGCCAGGCTTGTGTTTACACTCAAGGCTTTTCTGCACGGCCGGGAGACGCCGTCTGCTTCAAAGGCAGGAAGACGAAATGTCTTTGGGTCACAGCTCAACCTGGATTGTGTGAGGAAGGAGATGAGCAAGAGGTGGTGTCCTGTGGATCGCAACTCTGGGACAAGCAGGAAGGGTTCAATGCAAAAATGTTATCAGTTTGGGAAACTCGGGATGCTTTGATGGTGCTCAAGCGCCATCCTGAAGTGGCAGCGGCGTCTTCTGCTGATCTGGGTGGAAAACCCGTCCCTTTTGGCCAAGAGACCACAAGAAAAAGGTGATTCAGGCCTTGGGCCGCAGTCAAGTCAGCACCAGGCGGCTCCGACGCAGCTGCCTCCGCCCAAAATTCCCAAATCCTGCCCCAAAACACAGGCTGATGCTCTGGAAGAGGCATCCTGCCAATGCAGTGTTGCGTGATGCAAGGGGAGAAGGAAGGGAAGGAAGCTGAGCTTGGGACTGGTTTTGAACTGATTCTTGAGCACAGGGGCTGGGGAGATGCTCATGGGACCACACAGTGGCAAGAAGAGGCAACACCAAGAGGCTTGTTGACCATCACCCTCTGCAGCTGCCTCTGGTGTGCCCACAGCTCCAGCTGGACATTGAGGCAAAAATGCCCTTTTGCTGCCCCATCCCCATGGACATGACCTCTCTGACCAAAGGAAAAGCTGCACAACCCTACAAGCCATCAGAGACTCCACAACATGTAGACACACTGGCATACAGGGGACAGAGCAGAGGAGAATTTGGGGGTGCATGGTGGTGGGTGGCTTAGGATGGGACCAGGCTGCTTCCACCGCTTCCCCATCACCCATTCAACTCCCTGGAATGACACAAGGTTCAGTGAAGGTGATATTTTCATCCCGACTGGAGCCAGGCACGGCCCAGCACTGTTGGGAACAAGGGTGTCACGGCAGCAACGCGTCTCCCAGACTATTTTTAACCACTCTGGGTTCCAAATCCACCCTAAAGACCCCAGCCGAGTGGCTAAGCCCTTCGCGTGATGCTCAACTCCCAGCCCTGAAGCACCTCCAGCCCCAAGCTCCCTGGAAAAGCTTCCCTGCTCTGCCGATGGACGCGAAGGGTGTGTTTTGAAAATGAAAGAAAAAGCAAGTTTTTAACCCATGTAATTATCCCTCTGTAAGTCCTGGCTGCAGCTGGTGGTTCCTTAAGCTCCACTTCCCTGCAGCATCTTCAAAAGCGACAGCGTTGAGCCCTGAAACGTCCTCCAATGGTGACCACCAAACCATGATCCATGCACTTGGCACATCCATAGGACATCCCCCAGCTCGATGGGCCGCATCCATCAGGAGATGACGCTGGAGCTCTCTTTCCAGGTTATCCCACGTATTTCCCTTCATTGCCTGCTTGCAGAAGATCTTTGGGATAAGGTTTTCCCGAGCTCCGGGCAAAGAGCAACCTGATGACCTCCGAGTCCACACTCGCCTCTGGCAGGAGCCGCTTTTTGTTCCCTACGCATCAGCACAATGAAACCCTTGATGGCTGCGCCTTGCTGAGCAATTTTTATTTGTTTCTTCAAAATCTTAAATAAACCTGTTTTTTAAAAGCACCTCTGGAACAAGGGAAATGTATTATTATGGTAATTGTCTGGTGCTAATTATACTTATTACTATAATAACCGTTTTGTTGTCACACAAATAAAGTGGATTACATCATTTGTAAGTGCCAGAGGCAAGCGATGGCTCGGGAGCAGCGAGCAGGCGAGTTATGCGGGTTTTCTCCTTGGGCTTGGGTGAGATGATGCCCAGCAAAGGCACCTCCAATGGGGGATCTGCGTGGAGCAGGCGGATCTGTTCGGTGGGGAGGATGGAGCCTCTCTGGATGCAGATCTGCTTGTAAGGACATTGAGAGGTGGGTGATGAAGGCAAGATGAGAGGTGGGTGATGAAGGCAAGATGAGAGGTGGGTGATGACGGTAAGATGAGGGGAGCTGTGGTTCCTCTGACACTGCTTTTCCGCTGGTCTTGGTCACCTCCCTCATCCTTGGAAGGATTTTGGGTGCTGTCAGGGGTGCGATTGCAAAAGCACCCACTCTCTAATCCACCTTGAGGTTGCTTGAATGAGATGCCACCTCTCCTCCCCGCTCACCTATTACTCAGGCGCCTGGGATTTGGGATCCCATGGCCACGGCTCCAGTGGAAAATCCCAGACGCAATGCCGGGAGTGCGGGTCCTCTCTCCCACCTGGCACCTTCCCTCGCCAAAAGCTGGGAGCTGTGAATGCCTCGGCGTGTTGCAGCAAGCCGGCTTTGCCTGTGTTACCTACGTGACTGTTCCAGGAGGAAGCCGCATGCGCCATCCCGACAGCAGGATTTCGGTCTCGCGTGGTTTTGGGGGCGAGTTTCACCCATCTGCCTCCAACTCTTCATCCACAACCGCCCATCCGTCCCCCCGTGAGTGCAACCCTGCATCATCCCTCCTTTTCATTTCATCCTTCCCATTCCAGCCTCATCGCCTGCATAATAAACCACCCTCCCCCAAGCAACCAAGTCCTCATTTTCCAGGGTATTCAGCAAAAGCAGATGTTTTGCCTTTTTTTTGTGTGTGTGCACGTGTGTGTGTGTCTCTCGCCTCCTCTCTCGCGCTGATGGGCCCCTGGAGCTTATTTTACACGAAAGCAACACAGGTTGATGTATTTTTAAATGGCTTGATTTTATCACCCTGCTTAATGATTTGTCGCGTTATTTATTAGACAGTGGGATATCCAGAGGGATTCATCGCATTAACGTATAAATAATGTGGCAAATAGTTCAATAGAGCCATAAAAAAGGGGATTTAGAAATAAATTGACCTATGTTTGCTACATGTAAACGAAGGTGGTGAATGATAATGTGTGTCATGCCCTTAAGCGTGAAAAATAGGGGCCAAGAATAAATCACAAAGTTTCTTTGGCAGGTAAAAAACTGCAAAGCAAAAAAAGAAACCCCAAATTCTTGGGGTTTTTTCCCCTCTTGTGTCCCCTGCTGCAGCCACGCTGGTGTTGGGATGTGGCCGTACATCTCCCACTGGCTCGGAGATGCTGCTCAGCTTCTCACCATGAAGGCACGTGGAGCTCTGTTCCTACCAGGATCCTGAAGGATCCAGCATGGAGCTGAAATGTTCTTTCACCTACACAATAAATAAGACCCCGCGTCCTCATCGACACCCTGCAACGCTGATTAAAGCAATAACCCAACCACTCCGCGTTCCCACGCTGACTTACGAGTTCACAGCATCGCCTGATGTTGGGCAATAATTAATTTGGAATAGATTTTCCCATTTCCTGAAAATCCCCCTTCCACTGAGGAGCTTTTCCTTCTGCTGGGGAGGCCAAATCCCAGCACCGGGGTCATCTGAAATCCCACACACCAGCCAAGCCACCAGCTCCAACCGGCACGCAGCTTTGGCACCGTTGCCTGCCAGAACGATATCTGATCTCGGCGCTGGTGCCAAATGATTTTATTCTGCAGCTGTAAGACAGATCCCTATTTTTTTTTCCCCTCTTTTTACAACGTGCTACAGTTTAATTATTTAACACCACGGGGGTACAGGAGATGACACAGCCAGTTGCGAACGAGAGCGCGCCAAGCTTGTTGATGGATGGGCTCGATGAAGGATGGATCGCCGTGCCAAGCAGAAAAGGAAAAGGGAGTTTTCTACTGGCATCACAAGACATTGCTGGGAGAGAAGGGGAGAAGAAGTGGCCACCCCCAGGTAGACCTCAGCCCCCCCAGAACCTCTTGGTTGTTGGCACCAGCCTAACTTAGACCATGGGGTGATTGTAAATGCTGGAGCTGTGCGCTTCAAACCATGGAGGTTTGCAAACTCCAGACTCAATTTCCACAGTTTTGCAAAACTGAAAAATGAGAAAATCCTACAAAATTCCCCCCAGGATCCTCCAGCACAGCCCAAGCATCCCGGGACTGCCAGGTTTTAGCATCAAACTCCCACCAGAGCCAGGCTTTTATCTGTGCCTGGTGCTGGCTACAAACCCAGGGCTCCAGCTCTGGCCTTGCTCCCTCTTCCCTTGCCAATGCGGTGGGATCCGAGGCTCTAAGCTGGTGAGTCAAACTCACCTCCTCCTCCTCTGTTGCCTCCACTTTGCACTCATGGAGCCGGCATCACTCATGGCCATGGGCTGGGAATGTCACCGTTGCCTCAGTTTCCTCTGCTCCAGCTCACAGCCCCACTGCTGGAGGGCATGAGGAAGCTTACGGACAAGAAGAGAGTCATATTATTTGCACATCAGAGGAGTTTAAGCGTTGAACAACCAAATTTGCTCCTTCTTTTACCAATAGGAGCCCTGTAGGGTGGCTATCATCTCCCAGCCATGTTTCTGAGTCTTGCTGGAGCAAGCAGCAAAGCTCTTCCTCCCCCAGCTTTGGCATCTTAGGCTCCTTTGCGATGTATTTATTAATCTTGTGCACAAGAATGGGTTTTCCAGCAGGTAAATGCATTCACTAGGCAAATATTTCTTTCCTTTTCCCCCTCCTGGCTGCCTCCGGCTCCATCCAGCTCTTGGAGAAAAACAACCCTCAACGACCAAACCTTCCCAAAACCTGGAAAAAGCTTGGAGATCCCTTCCCGGAGCAGAAGGACAAGATCTTCCCGCTTCCTTCACAAGGAATAAACGCTCATTTTAGTAGCCAATTTGATTCACTTTTCAAGGAACAGGTTTTCATGCTTTGTGCATTTATTTCCTAATTTTATTATGCCATTTAATTAGATCATGCACATTGGTTTTATTGTTAAAACATGTCCTTGTTTTCTTTATAACTGGATTTCATGGCACTACAGGGACATTTAGGAAAATATCACATTCCAGCATCGACCGTCGAAATCAGACCTAGATCTGAACGGAGCTGCCGGGTCATAAATCTAGTCACAGATGGAAAAAGCGGGATATTATTCACAGCATGCGGAGCGCCAGCGGTTCCAGGAAGGGACACACACCCCCTCCGAGCCCTTAAATTACAGCCCGAGGAGGGACGGAGCGGAGCAGCAGCTCCCTTCGGAAGGACACTGAGAAGTTGTTTGCAGGATTCCTTTTTATGGGCTGACAACGGTCGGGGCTGGCCCCCTGAGACGCCCCGTTTCACGGCACCGTGGATGCTACTGAGTTCACCCTCTTCCCCCATCCACACCGAGAGCTTTCCGCTTGCTCCGGGTTTCCTTTGAGGTCCTCTCCTGCCGAGGAGCTCTTTCCCACGTCCCTTGCAAAACCCATGTGCGACCCAACCGGGTTGGATTAACGCGGTTTTTAAGGGGAATTTGGGAGGAAGGGAGACTTTTCTCGCCGTAGGTCGGAGCAGATGGCTGGAAGAAATGAGGAATGGTTCTGGGAACTTCCCTGGGGATGCCTGAGAAAGGGGAAGGAGGAGGGGGGGGGGGGAAGAGAGAAATCCACACAATTTAAGACACTTGATCAGATGTTTGGAGGTTGACTACAGGAAACTGAGACCCTGGGGCTTTATCTCCGGGTTTCTGAGGGCTGGGGGCTAGCAGGGGGCTGAAAGGGAGCCGGCTGCAAGCAGAAATCAATTAGTGCTGGGGAGAACTTGAGCCGGTTCAGACGGATCCGTTTGGAGAAGGCACGCAGCGAGCTGGGCTGGGCCGAGCTGCAAATCATCACCGCACCGGCAGGTCCTCGCTGGGCTGGGACTCGGCAGCCCCACGGCTGTAATTCATGGCACAGCGGGGGTCCTGGTCCCATCCTGCCCTCTTTCCTGGCTGTGGACCATGAGATGGAGGAGCTGCAACCTCAGCTTGCTCCTGTTGGGCACATGAAGGTCAGGTTGATGGGTGTAGTTTGGGATGGGCCCCCTCTGATGGGATGCTGTGCAAAGGGATGCCCTGGTGCACGCTGAAACCAGCTGGGTGAGAGGGGTTTTGGGGTGGTTGATGGAGGATGGGAGATCTCAGCTTCTTCTCTTCTTTCGTCCCAGCTGCCATCACCCAAGGAGACACAATGAAAACATGAAGGCAACCAGGGCTGGCGGGTGAATGGAGAGAAGACCTGTAGCAGATTTGGGAAGGAAAGGAGACCCTGAGGAGGTGGCTACTCATTGGGAAAATCACACCCCCTTTCAAAATCAGACGTGGTCTCCAATGGAGGGGGTTAACCCCATGATAAGTCCCTCGTAGACCGAGAGGACAGTGATTTAGCTAAAGCACTGCTTTCCCTGCAGATCTTTCTCCCAGTGGTCCACTGCATCACCTGGAGCTACACAAAGGTCTCCTTTTTTTAGCCTTCAGCCTCATCCTTGTGTCTTTTGCCTCTTGGAGCCTGAAAAAATGGAGCTTGAGCTTGGACATTGCGTAGGACATCAGCACCTCCAGCCAAGGCGTTCAATACTTGTCATCTCCTGCAACACAGAATACAGCATCATTAGGGTTGGAAGGGACCTGTGGAGATCATCTAGTCCAACCCCCCTCCCCAAGCAGGGTCACCTAGAAAGTGGGATCTAATTAAACAGCATAAATCCCATGGAGTTTTCATTGCATCCCTCCTGACATGAGACCCCCTGTCATAGCCACACCACAGCCACCAGCTCATGCCAGGACCAGGCAGCTAACAGCACCCACCAGCTCCAGCGAGCAGCCCCAGCCCCAACTACCGTGTCCTTTTACATCTACCCAGCCCCAGCTTTTACAGCCCTGTGTAAACCCAGCGGCTCAGGACGTGTCAGCCCTGATTTATACCAACATAAACAGCAAAAAAAAACCCCATTGAGGTGCAGGTACTGAGCTCCGTTATGCCGGCAGCGGGCTGAAGGCACCCGCAGCAGCGCTGGGTTCAGCTCCAACCAGGCTGAATTTGGCCCGACTTGTTTAAAATTCCTTTCTCTGCACACGAAACCATTTTCGGGGAAGTTTAGCCTTGGGGAGATTTATTTCCTTGTTAGCTCAAGATTTTCCTATTAGCCCATCTCAAAGAAACATGGCTGCATTTTCTCCAGCGCACCAGCTGTTGTGCGAGATGCAGGTACATATTACAGCCGTCATTAAACGGGCTGTCATTCCTAGCTTTCTAATTACCGTATGAATAGAGAGTAGCACGAACAGAGCAGCCGATTGTTCCACTGTGACTTACAAGGGGAATCAAAACTGGAAGATGCAGTCATCATACTTGGGGTTTTTTTTCCCCTTCCAAACCAAAATGACAAGGAAATTCGGGTCGGTTTTGGCTGCGAGCGTAGAGCTGTGCCTCGTTTATCATGATGGGTTTGCAAAGGGAAAAGCCCTCGGTGCGTTTCCAGTCTCCCCTCTCCTCTTCTCTCCTTTGGTTGGCTTTAAACATGTAATTTAGCAAAGCAGCACAACCTAAAATGAGGGAGGACAAACATATGGTAAAGTAGATGCGGGGAATATTCCAATAAGCAGTAATATACTGCGAAGATGTGTCCTGGTTGCAGTCAGCAGGGTTTTTTTTTGCAGTAATAGCTCCCTCCTTTGTTGCAGGAAGTCATGCTTTAGTTTTGCAGAGAAATGATCTTTCCCAAGCTCTTTTCCATGAAAAAAAAGCCCCTCAGCATCGCTGTGCTGGGGTCACAAAGAGCCCATCGGTGAGTGGCAGCGTGTTTAGCATCTAGACACCCTTGATTTGCAGCACCTATTACTGTCATTTTATAGACTGGGAAAGAAATAAAAGCAAAAATACAACAAAAGACGGCACAGAGGTACCAAGGGCTGGTCCTGGGAAAGGGAGAGATGAAGTTTTGCTCAAAATATGATCCAAAAATCAGGTGAGAGCCAGCCAGAACCTGGGTTCATGGTGCTGGAGAGGTGTCGGCAGCTATCCCAAAGGCTTCAGCATCCATTTTGGGAAGATCTAGAGGAAGAGGTTGTTTTGATGTGGTTTGGATTTCACCTTTTTAAACCATTTGATGACTGGAGATGTCCCACGAGGGCCTTACTCCTGGAGGTGCCACGTCTGTGGCAGCCCTGTGGACTCGCTGATGTCTATAGGAGGTTGGGCACATGGAGGTGAGATACCAGGAAGTGCATGAAACTCGTCAGAAATGAGTACTTTTGGGTTTCCTACCTAATGCAACACATCCCACCTTTCACAGGGGCAGGTTTTGTACTGAAAGGTGAAACATGAACTGCCCAGCATCCCCTTGAATTGGCACATCAAGGTGTAGATCAGCACATCCAGGTTTTTGGATCCAAAAGAGGGTCACCTTTAGGGGTCAAGGAAAGCCAAGCAAGGAGCCCTCTGTCTCATCTCTTCCTCTCCCACATCAGAGAGAGATTTGGACCCAACGGGGCAATGGTTCAGCCAGAAGATGGGGCTGCAGTTGGGCACGCACCTCACCCAAGGAGCCCCCACTAGGATGACAACATCTGGAGATGCAACAGCCACCAGGATAGCTTGGGAAAGCCGAGAGCCCGACCTCTGCCAAAGAGGCCAAGGCGAGGAGGAGCGAGTTCGCAAACCACCCGCTCTCAGGCTGCTCAGGTTTTATAGGACCGACCCCGTCCCCTTCCCATTGCGCCAGAAACCTGGCAACATTCTTGGGATTAACGATTTCCAGACATCCCCGCCTGCAGCCGAGGAGGGGAAGGAACAACACCAGCCAGTGGCCTCAGCTGGAAATGGGGCAGATCTGGAGGAGAAAAGGGTTTTAGGGTATTGGGGGAATAGGCTGAGAGAGCTGCTTACGGAGAGGTGGTGTTGCAGCTCCCAATGCCCCTCAGATAGAGATGCCAAGGGGTTTTCTTGAAGATGCATGGACCTATCGAGGTCTTGGGCATCCTGGGATGACATGGGGTGCTCTGAGATGCAGGTAGAGCACCACCTCAGCCCTTTTCCCTTCGAGGAACCCCCTCATCATCACCCCCCAGCCCTTTCTAAGCATTTTGCAGACACCTTTAGCCCCGCAGTTCATCCTCACGCAGCTCAGCAACAAACCCCCGAAGCCAGCATCCCCCGCTATCCCAGAGCAGCTTTGCAGCGAGCCCTGGACCACTCCAGCCACGCAGAACCGGGTGTTTTCTTCCCTCCCCTCTTTGTTTCTCACCAGCTCCATCTGCCTGACTCCCCACCTGAAGGCAGCACGGTCCTCAGTGGCATCTCAACACGTTGCCATGGAAACTCTAATGTCACAACCCGAGGATGATGGCTTGGGGTGGGAAGGGAACAGCAGGAAACGGTTTCCATGCAAATATCGGTTGCAATAAAAGGCCAATAAATAAACAAGCAAAGGAACTGGGGAGAGGTGAGGAGAAACAAGGAGGAGGGAATGTAAAATTAAGAAATGGGATGCTGGCTCCCTCCTGAAGAGCTCGTTACCTGCATGCAAATGGGCTTGGGTTTAATTGCGGCTTCATGAGACGCATTGGCAGGGCAAAGACACTGGGTGGGGGTTAATGAGACACACACACACACACACACCATGCCTAAATTTGCTCAGAAAGGCAATTAGCACCAGGTTCTAATGAGCTCAGGTGGCATTAGGGCTGTATCCGGCAGGAAGGCGGGGATGAAGGTCTTGTCGGGAGCGGGGACCCCTTTTTCCCACATGGGGAGGAGGTTTTGGTGCTCTGGGGTGGTTTCATTAACCAAAGAAACCCATTTTTTCCCCCAAAAAGGGTAACAGTCCCTCTAGGGGAGTGGCTGCTGGGGGTTTATATATCCCTGGGGAGGCAGCATGGGATTGGTTGGAAATATGGGTGGTAGTACAGGATTGGCTGGAAGCAGAGTGAGGTGGCAGCACGAGATTGGCTGGAAGCAGAGCTAGGTGACAGCACAGGGTTGGTCAAGAACACAGATGGCAGAGTGGGATTGGCTGAGGGGTAGGGATAAGGGAGGATGCCCCATGGTGCAGCTGGACTTGGGCAGGATATGACCCCTGGGAAGATGCTGTAGGCGGGATGCCCTGTGGAATAAGGGGAGGCTGGGGTGGGATAAAGCCCCCCTGGAGGAGAACGTGCCCACTACAAGGGGAGATGCTCTTCACTATCCACTTTGCAAACTGGATGAGTGGCCCCCTCTGCCAAGCCTTTGAGAGCTGCTGGGATGGGCACAAGGGCAGGGCTGCCATGCCCTCATCTCTGCTAACCCACCCCCCTGGCAGATCTCCAGTTCCCTCATCTTTAGGGTACCAAAACCCCCCCACATTTTGGACCCTGCCACACCGTGGAGCCGCCCTGCCCGGCTGCAGCTGCACCGGCGGGGATTAACCCAGCTCCAGCATGTAGGAGCTTGCAGCATCCTTCCCGACACCGAGCCCTGGCTCCGCTTAATAACCCAGGAGCCCTCACGTAGGATACGTGTGAGAAGCTGTGGGCTGTGGGCTGTCAAGGAGAGGGAGGAATGTGAAGCACAGCAGCAGCGAGGGGTGAGGTTGGTCCCCATTAGGGCTGGCCTTGAGCAATTCATGGCCCCGTGCCTCAGTTTCCCTGCCTGTAAAGCTGCGACGGTGGTGCTGACGCCTTCTTCTGAAGGTGCTGGGGCAGCAGACGTGTCTGCTGAGGACTTGCTATCTCCATACGTGTCTTTGGCACCTCGGTGCCGTTGTAACCGTGTCCCCCATGGGGGTTTTGTTGGTGTAATTATAGTTTGTGTAAGCAGCCACACCTAGAACTGAAATAACTGTGCCCAAACCCAACCTGGGGCGGGGGGGTAGGTCCTGGATTCACCAAAACCAGGAGCTCAAAGAGAGAAGGAAATGCGGAAGGAATGGAGCAGGTTTTGGTAAAAATAGAGCCTTTTTGAGGCAAACTTGGTTTGCACACGGCTACTGATTGCATTTGGGTGTAGGGAAATGGTATCATAACACTCTTGCAGTGTCTCCACAGCTTCTTTTAACGCTGTGATCACCATGGATATTACACTATCAGCTCAGCTACGAGGCGCCCAGGGGCCATGGTGATGGGCACCCTGGGAAAAGCCCAGCCAAACTCAGAAATGCCACCTCAGTGGGGGCCACATCCTGCCACAGGTGCCCAGCATGGCCTGAGCTGGTCATGCAGTGAGGCTGGGGCTGTTCTCAGTGCCAAGGTCAAGTCCTTGGTGGTGGTATTCTCTGAGTTGGGCTGCTGCCTGCTGGTAGTTATGGGTTCCGATAATGGGCGGGTGGCGAATGAAATACCTACGAGCATCCAGAGTCTGGGGATTTCCTAAACCCCACATGATATCTGCACCTGCGGGTGAAAGTCCTGCACGGCCGCTCACTCATGCATTTGCCCTGTGGGGTTTGATCCCGAATTAGCATCGCTCCTGGCCCCACCTGAGCTTTCTGGCCTTGCATTTGCAGAGTGGCAACACTTGGGGTGCTGCCACCCCATTGTCCGGGCCATGAGGACCTTCTCTACCACCACGGAAGGTGCCCAAGTTCTGGCCTCTTGTCCTGGACCACATTTGTTCCCAAATCTCCGATTCTCTAATTTTCCTTCAAGAAAAACCATTAGGGTTATACAACCACATGAAATGTCTCCTGACGGACAAGAAAGGACATGAATCCAACCTTTCATCATCCCCCCCTCCAAATAAATCCAGACAAGGTTCCTTTGTAGCAGCTAAGCTGAGACACCTTAACATTTCCCTGCTAGCAAGCTCCAAGTTTCTTTACTCACCATATATTTCCCCTGACAGTTTGTACAGATACTTAAGACACCATATAATTATCAGCACAGCTAAAAGGCAAGGGCTGATTTATTTGTGACAAGCACCACCTTTCCGCGATGACGCCATTGACACTTACACCGAGGCTTTTTTGGCGTGGGGAGGTGTGGAGAAGCAGAAGCCAGGCTCTTTTCTCCCTTCTTTTTGTGTTCTTTTAATGCTCATCCCATCCTTTTCTCCCCTCCGGCGCTGCGCTGCGAGACAACCAGCACCCAGGCCCAGGACCGTCCCCACCATCCCCAGGCCCCCAAGGCTCTCATGATTTCATGGCTTGGGCCAATGCAGGTCTCTCCGTCTGCACTTCTTTGACTCTTGGCGTGTGAACAATGCGTGCACTTATCTCAGTACTTATTTAGTGCCCAGCTCCACACCCTGAAATTGCCTGATTATAGCTTTCGGAGGTTGTGTGATGCATTGGGTTTGGCAAACAGATGTGCCAAGCAGTCTTGTTGAAAACCCACATCCAGGCAGCAGCTTTCAGCTCTCCAGGTTGTTCCTTTTTTTTTTTTTTTTTTTTTTGGGGTTGCATTTTCCCCTCCTCTCCCTCCCCCTTTTCCCTTTCAGAAGTAGCTCTAATAATTGCCTTCATATTGCTCTCAGCAAGGGAAGGGCTGGGGAGAAACACTCAGTGTTTCAGCCACTTGCCAGTAATTTTCTCTCCAAGGAATGGGCCCCTCCATAGCCAAGAACTCATGACTCTTTTGCCTGGTTGTCTCCTTGCCTAGAACAAATCCACCCCCTTTGCCTCCTCCCTGCTTCCTCCGCCAACCCAACCGCCAAGACGTCTCCTCTCAACTCGTGACCTCTTCAGGTGCACGTCTCCGCATGGCAAGAGCTGTAGGGGTAAGGAAAGCAAGGCAAGGCTTTGTTGGTGCCAAGGGTGGCCTTCTCCAACCCATCCTCTACCTCTCCTTCTAACTCTACGTCCATCCCAAAATGGCTTGATGGGAGAGGGCAATGTGCCGGCCCTAGTATGGAAGCCAGGAGATGTCTTGTGGCGTGAATTTGTCCAGTCGTCTTTTGGAGCTGGTGGAGAGAAATGGGCACCTTCTCAGTTCTTCTCTGGCTCAACTAAGACAGCAAAATCAGGATTGAAGGAGGGGTTTTTGGAGGTACCAGTCTCTGTTGAGTAAAAAGCCTTCCATGGCTGTTGATAGACAAGACAAAGTCTTACCCAAGAGGACAAGGAGAGGTTTGACAGGAGTCTCTTGGTTCCTCCCAACTCAACTCACCACTAAGCCTATGGCAAGAAACCTCCACATGGTGAACAAGCCCTATGAGACCCGAGCTGCTCAAACCCATCCACTGGGACCCCATTATCACTGCTCCCATCAGGGCAGCCCTGAGCCTCACTTTGCTCTTGAAAGCTGCTCTCAGGTGCCCATAGCTGAGGTTCTATAGACCATTGGTTGGGTTCTTCCTCCCCCTTGACGTGTTGCAATGCTTTGAGGGGCTGTTTGAGATATGGGACAATGAGGAAGGTGTAGCTCACAAGCACAGATGCAGAGACTGAGGTGACACTGAAGAGATAGTGATTGGGGCATCTACTCCATGCACTACCACCATGAATACTGCTTGAATCCCACAAGGAATCTGCCTTTCTGTGTCTCACAATTGTCGAGATGAAGCCCAATGTACTGCTGTGATTGTTGCAGAGCATGTGGTCCCCTGCCTGGCTAATACAGGAAGCCTGGCAAGAGCAACTCATGCGGGGACATCTTCCCTTTGGTCTTCTAAGATTGCCTGAGTTGAGTGTTCAGCTCAGTTGGGTTGCCCACACGTAGGTGTCCGGAGTTGTTTCAGATGCCCCAAGGCATCTGAGATATCTCATAGAGCAGGTCTTTTCTGGTTCACCCACACCTTGTGCCATTCAGGGCAGGCTGCACTGACCCATCAGCAATGGCTTGGAGGGGCCCTAACTCAACAAGCCAGATGTACACCCACCCGTGCATGAGCCAGACCCATCACCACCTCAGTCCTGCTCCCTGGTAACCCTGGACTCTATGCTTGGGGAATGAGGATGATGATGGACAGATGGGTCCCCTCCTTTCATGCCACCAGGGCCCTGGTGAACAGCACCACTGTTTCCAAAGCTAATTTCTCAATGAGAAAGTGCAGGTTTCTTCCTTGCCTTTGCCACGTCGATCCTCACCCTGCCTGCCCTCCCTTGCCCACTCTCACGTGCAGCGACGGGCTCAGACTAGCTCCATTCCCAGCAGCAGCTACAGCAGCTTTCTGAGTCACCCCGACATTCCCGCGTGCCCCAGAGAAGATGGGATTGCAACTGCTCAGCTCAGGGCCTTTGCCGCCTGTTTGCATCACCAAGCTCCCCTTGGAATGGGGAATTAAGACTGTATATCCCAGCTTAGCTCCAGAGCAGATCTCTTCCCTGCCCCACCTCCTGCTAATTCTGAAAGCAATTTGAAAAATGTCCTGGAATCAAACCAATGCTCTGTGTGGAAAAAAAAAAAAAAGGAAAAAAAAAGAAAAAGGGAAACATAAGAAACACAAAAAAAGTGAAAAAAGAAAAGAAGAAAAATAATAGGGAAAAGAAAAAGAAGAAGAAAAAGGAAAAGAAGAAGAAAAAAGAAAAATAAAAAGGAAAAAAAGGAAAAGGAAAAAGAAAAGAAAAGGAAAAATAAAATTAAAAGGAAAAAAAAAGAAAAGGGAAAAAGAAAAGGAAAAGGAAAAGGAAAAATAAAAAGAAAAAGAGAAGCCAGATGCTGTTTGCTCCCTTTCACTGCATCTTTTGCATGTGTTCACACCAACTTCCCACGGGGATGCATAAATGAGAGAGGAGAAGTGAGCCCCCTTCAATCAGCATGACATGCCACCTCAGCCCATGCCACCCCCTCTCCAATGGAAACCCTGCGACATCTAAATTGAAGCAGGTTCCACCTGGTTCCTGCCATCAGCATGGGGAGAAGTACGCACACGCAGAGGACAATTCATCGGCACTATCTCGGGTACCGATCTCCGGTGATTCACCCTCTGCAGGTGTCTCTTCCTCACCTTTGATTATAACGGGAGTCTTTGATATCTCAGCCTTCATCGTAGACAGGCCCTACCTGCGCGGCTGCTTTCGAGCACCTTGTTCGAGGCCGATCTGGAGGGTAAATCAGGAAACGTGCTGAGAATGATCAGAAGCCGAAGGAAACGCGACCTTGCGCAATCTCTGCAAGGACTTTAGGGTAGAGGAAGCAAAAGGAGCAGCAATAGCTGCTTCATGTCAACGTCTGCTGAAAAGGGTAAATTAACCCCTCTGTCTGCTGAGGATAAGAGAAGAAGGCAAAAGCTTGAGCAGCGTGTACCAGGTTATCACATCATGGAGCAACTTTTCTGCTTGAAGAGCCCAAAATGGAAGAGGAATAGAAATCTGAGTCCTAGACAGCAGCTGGGAACCAAAGAATACTTAGATGGGTTTCCTATGATTGCACTGCATGAAATATCATTCAAAGCCTACCACCAACCTCTCCATGAGGAATATGTCATCTGAAGTGGTTTAGCACTGGCCTTAGAGCCAAAAATGTTTGTTCTTCTCCCTCTCTAAAAGAATTGGGGTATTACAGTCACTTTTAGTTGAATGCCTCTTGAGAATGACCCAACCTCAATCGCCCTTAGTGCTGTACAATGTGCACCACGTGAAATGGGCTCGCCATGTCCTCCTAATAACGGAGCATAGACAAGGTCCACTTGAGAAACTCTGACCTTTTCCCCCAGGGACTCAGAAACAGATGAATTACGGACAGAGGTTGGCCAACCTTGCGGTGAAGAGGAGCCGAGATGTCCTGCATCCCACGCCTGTGGCTTCATGGCAAAGCCTCCGAACACTTGCGCTGTTCTTGGCCCAGAAGTGGTGTAGCTGCAGGCCCCAGCAATGCAGGGAACCGTAGGCTGGATTAAATTTGCCCAATCCCACAGACTCTTCAAAAAAAAACCAAGAAAGAAAGAAAACACCCAATCCCAGAAAGGCAAAGGCAAAAGACAAGGAGAAAGACCTTGGGTGGCAAAACCACATGTTTATAGCCCTTAGGCTTTGACAGATCATTGGCTTTAGAGCCCTTCCAGCTCCAGAGAAGGAGGAGGCAGCCAGCTCCCAAAAATATGTCATTGCCAGCATTTTGAAAGACACATTTTTGGCAGGCCAGCTCACAAAGACAGGCCTTCTGTCACCACAAAGTGCTCATCGGCTTGCCCACATGTTGATGACAGCTTCGAAGCTCTCTTGTCTTCTTGGAGGCTTTTCTAAGGAGGAAGGATGCTGAGCTCCGTGTGCACTACAGTTTGTGGGTGTAAATGCTCCCTGCGTGCAGAGAAGAATGTGAAAAACCTGAGCCCACAACCATGTTGAGTCATTGGCCATGGCAAGCAACCACGGGCCGAGCTGCCGCCCAAGCCCTGAGCCTCTTGCACTGGTAGGGTGGTTTTCTGTCGTGTTTTGGTCTCCCTCAGCGGAAATCCTTGATTTGACCGTCTGGCACGAGGGAAAGACTATGGAGAAGTTTGGGCTTTGTCAGGAGAAAGAGGTCTCCTGGAGTCCATGCATCTTGGGTGACCCAAAGGAAGAGAAATACCCACCTGCAGAGTAGAGCTTTGCATCTTCCAAGAGCAGCCACATCTGTGGGAGTCATCTTGAGACCTACGAGAGCATCTGCTCTGAGCTGGAATTCTCCTTGCAGCAGCTGCGAGAGGGATGTGCTTCACATACCACGTGTGTCCCATCCCACAGCTGCATGTGTTGTGGCCAGCATAGGCATAGGGGTTCTTTGGGCCTTGAACCTCCACCAACGAAAGGATAGAGAAATGGTTATTTAAATCCAGCCTTGCTATGTTCAACATCCCAGTTTGTGACCCTCAGCTCCCCCTAGAGCTACCCCAGGACTCTGGGCCCCAAACCCCACCTGATGGCATTCCCATGGGATGTGGCAAGTGGGAAGTCCCAGAAGGATCCAGGAGGTCTGAGGCATCCACCAGGAAGAGAGATTTTAGGGCAGTAACTGGTGGTCTCCATCCTGCAGCACAGCAACCCCACCTGGGGCTGTTCTGGGGGCTCCTGCTAAGACCTGTCTGCCCCACAGATGTTTGGTCCCTTTTATGCTGATGACTGTTTGGGAAACTCCTTGGAGAAGCATCTGTCAACAAAAAGCCTCATCGTGTAGCTCAGCAGCTCTTCCCAAGCCCCCAGGACATGGCTTTGGGAGCTTTTCCTGCCTCCTGCGTGGGGCTTTTCTTCTGCATCCCATCACCTGGATGCTGCTTACAGCCCATGAAGGCGTGAGATGCAACTCAAACCCAAACCACTGCGACCCACTGCTCTCCCCTGAGCACTTTCCTTTCCTCACTCTGAAATGATGCTCCTGCTTAGCTCTTACCTAGTTACAAAGGGAAATAAAATCATCAACTGCAGCAGCCGCAGTGGCTGCAGGTATCACGTTTGCAAAGCAGGGATATATCCGGGAGGAAAATCATGCAGGTTCACGTGTGAGCAGCAGGGAAGCGTTTTGGACATTAAAAGCTGTTGCAGGTGGGTGATGCACCAGGCTGGGGTGAAATAACATGAGAAATAGAGGGAGACAGTTGAAGATAAAGGATGAGTAGATAAGCAGATGGAAGATGAAGCCCTCAACAACCTTGTCCAACCCCATAGGTAACCCTACTTCCAGCAGGAGCTTGAGCCAAGGAGCCATCCAACCCATATGATCCAATAATCCCATACCACACTATCCCAACGGTATAACTCTAAGCACACTCCTGCCTCTCTTTGCAGGAGCTGTTGCACAAGGGAAGGAGCTAGCAGCACGCGAGGCACTAAATAAAAGGCACAAAATCCTTGTCTGGTTCCCCCCCGCCGGCATTTCGGAGCCGTCCCAGCCCCAGAGGCTTGAACGCATCCCAGGGGAGAGCCTGGAACAGGTCCCTGCCTTGTGGTCGTGATGGGCTGAATCAGCTCAAGGCAGTTCTTATCCTGACTTGTCTAATTGATACCTTGGGTCCAAGGTGTCATTAAAACGCTTGGATAATCGCTACGGCTACAGAAAGCCGGACTGTCAGTGCAGGGAGGGTGATTAATGTTCCCAAAATCCAGCGTGGGGTGTGGGAAGGGGGAAGCGGAGGGCGACGGGAGCTGGAGCAGCCCCAGTGGGTCCCTACAGGGATGGTCCCTAGGGTGAGGGGTGTCCTCAGGGGGTCAGCCCCATCTCCGCCAGCCTGGCCAGGCTGCACACACTGTGTTGGCACTCGTAGGCTCAGAGGGTGATTACGACCTCTCGTTTAATCTTCTTTTATTAGCATCAAACACCCATAGTCTTGTAAGTACATGTGTTCTCTTATTGACGCGAGGGAGCCTTTGATGCTGATTTACGGCAGCGAGGTGCAGCCAATCTATAATTGTACCCTAAAAATGGGGATATTAAGGAATTAAAGGCATTTCTGCAGCGCCAAGGGAGGCGAACCCCTTTCCGCCACCGTCTTGTGACACTTTCCTGTGTGTTTCCCAAGGAAGAGAGGTCCGAACCATGGAGAATATACCCTTGGGTTAAGGGAACAAGGTGATTGCCCCAAAACCTTTCTCCTTGGACCTACAAAAGCAAGAAAACCTGTGGGTAAAGTTGCTTGGCTATAGCCAGGAAGGCAAAAATCCCCATTACACCCCATACTAAGGCACGCAGAAGGAGGAGGTTGGAAGAGACCCTTTATGCATCATCTTTGGGCGTCTAGGCTCCTCCAGTTCCTCATGCCACCGTGATGGGCTGGAGGCATTGGCAGCACAAGAAACAGGTCATTGCTGAAGCGTTTCTTGGCAGAAGAGACTTTGCTGCTGCTGAAGAGGCAGGCTGGAATATAGGCCACTGAAAGCGGAGCAGATTTAGTTAAAGGCATCTATTTTCTTCTTAGCACTGAGTTAAACTCCACAGCAAGTAGGTCACCCCATACTTTTTGTGGCAGCAATCGCTCCGGGACCTGCTGGCTACCTCCATTCTAGGAGAGGTTTTTGGCACTACCTGTTGGCATCTTGGCTCCTTCCCATGAGCTGCAGACACTGGATGCGGTCCCACACTGGCTGCCAGTGATGCAGAGGGACGCGGCGTCTGTCCCTGCTGTCACCCCGCTCTCATTCACCCGCTGGCACAGCCTTGCCTGTGCCCACGATCCAGCCTTCATTCATCAGAGCTCCCTGGCGGTTACCCCAGAGACCTGGGCCTGCTCCAGTTGTCCTCAGCACCCTTTGGAGCCCCCAAAGAGAAATAGGTGCCTCCAGTGCGTGGCTCCCCCCATCCTGAGATAGGCAGCTTGGAGAAGGTGGTCAAGGTACCCTATGGGTGCTGCACGCTGGGTGATGGCAAAGCCCAGGTGATGGGAAATGGGGTGTAAGGGGGCATCTCAGGGCACAAGGACAGGATTGTGCCATGGGCTTGAGGTAGAGCTCACTGGGATCCCTTTTTGAGCTCTTTGGGTTTAGGAGAGAGCTCTTTTGGGGGCTCTGTCCCCTCTTGCCTACAAATAACCCACAGCGAAGCCCATTTTTCTTGCCCCCTGCAACCTATTTGAGCAAGCAGCATGCTGGTTTAGAGATGGGGAAACTGAGGCACAGCATGAATATCGGACTAATTCACATCAGGGCGCTGGGGACAGCCTGCAGCATAGGGCAGAGGCTGGGTGGAAAGAGCACCCGATGATGTCAAATGAGACAGCCGCGTTCCAAAACCTTTTGCTCTTCTTTGGGTTTTTTTAGGTCTGTTTTTCTCTGCTTTCCACCAGTATTTTTCCCCCTCATTTCTTCCAACGGGTCATTTACTGAGTCAGAGATCCCCCGAGCGATGAGCTCATGGAGCGGCTGGCGCTCAGCAGACCTGGGGACACAGGGACGTGCCACAACCGGTTGCTCCGACCCCGCTGTGCCCCACTCACACCAGGAGGTTTGCTCCAGCATGGGGGCACCCCATGGGACTGAGCCTCACCTGGAGGCACCAAGGCCCAGGGGGGACCTTGCTGTCACACTTCCTACCCTGCAGATGGCTTCAGCCGGCTGCATCCACAGGCAGCAGATTTACAACCACCCCGTCGTCATTCACTGTCAAATTAAGAGCTTAGTCAAAACAGGAGAAAGAGCCGCACACTTCCTTAGCCCCCTTTCCCTAAATACTCCCTTTTTCCCTTTAATAAAAGCCTCCCGGAGCTGCCTTTTCTCTCCCTGGCCTTAAACCAAAGCTTTCGGTGGTAGGAGCATCCCATTCGGGATGGCCCATCCATGCAGAAACCCCCCTGCCTGGGCACGCCAGATTTATACCATCTTCGAAACATAAATGTCAAGTGATGGGGCTGCATAAATTACTTTTAATAAGAATAATGCTGTGTCTCACTGGCATGTTAATACATATATTACCCATGCTGAGCGCAGAGGGCTCAGCAGGATGCTGAGCATTTAATACACTTGTTCAAAATGCTCATCAGAGAGAAATCAGTGGCTCCCACTGGCAAACCCCAACGTGCGCAGCTCAAGCGTTGAGCAGTTAATGCTCTCTAGCTGGGTCAGAGGCATGTATCCCCCACAGCAGCCCCACCACTGGCACAAAACCTCCCCATATAAAACTAAAGGCATCGGTTATCAAGCCAGGACCAGGATTCGAGGCTGGTGTTCGGGGTGGGCTGAGGTTGAGAGCGGAGGACATAAATGCACAAAGGTGTCTGCATCCCAAAGGGACTAAACCAGGATGAAACCACGTTTGTTTCCCCCAAATCCAAGTGGGAAAGGTGCTCCAGCACTAATCCCCTTAATAGCCCCCCTTAATCTTCCCCTATCTAAATACCTAGAGTTTCCAGGGCCCCTTTTACCAGCCTCCTGGGTCTGCCCATTCTGAATGAAGGGCTTTGAGACTCTCAAGCCTTCTTTATGTTTTGGAGAGTGTTTTCCTTGCCAGAGTCGCATGCAGGCTGTGAAGCATGAGCTCCACCATCGCCTCATTGCATTCACGGGGTGGAGGGCTGGGGGAAAAAGATTGATTTATGATTCCCTAGAAGTGATTTATGCTCTTTGCAGTGCGGAGTGGCAGAGTCCCCCCTACCCACACACACACACACACACACACCCCTTCTCTGTTGAAAGCTTTAAGATGGATTCACAGGCAGCCTCCAAAGAAACAAGGCAAGGGGCTTCCCCCCACCAGCAGCCCTCCAACCGCCAGGGCTGCGACTATAATTACCCAACCTGTAATCAAGGTAATTTGCATCCAGCACGACCCAGGGTTGCACATGCCCAGCAGAATTTTCCAACCCTCTGCAATCCTGCAGAGCAGGGCGAGAAGTTTTATAAGGAAAATCCCGGCACGTCATTGGATTCCTTGGGATCTTGCGCAAGAAGAACCTGGCATTCGGGACGGCAGCGGGAGAGGGTGCAGTCCGGATGGATTTAAGTATTAACTTAAATTTAGGAGGTGCTGAGCCATCGTTCCTAGATGTGGGGTTTCTCCTCCAACCACGCATCCCCATTTTGCCTGGATCCGCCCGCAAAAATCCCTACTGGAATCTTTAGGCTGCTTTCCTAAAGGAATTATTGCTCGTGCTCTGTGTGTGTCCATGTGAGCCAGTGTATAAATTCCCACCTCTCCGTGGCTTTTAGACCTGTTGGCCATATTAATATCAGTACTGAGCTAAGGGTCTCAAAGGTAATTAAAATCCTGCAGTATTGATGTAACCAGGTGAAGGCGAGGGACAGTATTTCTATCTCAGGGAGGTCTGGGTGAGCTCCACACCAGTGTAACCTTTGGAGCCTCGCTGCCAAAGAGAGATGTTGATGCTGCCCAAAGCCCAGCAGAAACTTCACCCAGGGCCCGGATCCTTCTGGCAAAGGGAAAATCCATTTCTGAGGTCGTGATTTAGAGTTAGTGAGACTTTTCTCAAAAGGGCAAGTTATGAACCACTGGCAACCATGTTTCCTCCATCCCTCCATAGCTGCTGGCTCGAATGGCACTCAATAAACACAGGCATCATGTCCTGGGGAGCTTCCACCCAGCCTCAACTCACCTTCAGTGCAACCATTCCCAGGGCTGGCATGACAAGCCATGGTGTGCCATCACCTTGTTGGGCCATGAACACAAGCAAGGGGCCCCTCTCCATCATCCCCAGTAATCCTTTCCAACATCCCTTCCCAGTAATCCCCTCCTACTGGTCCTAGTGGGACCAGTAGCAGGATGGTGATGTGATACTTGTGCCTGAGCAGTGCTAGAGCCTGGGCTACGAGGAGTGAGCCACCAGCTCATAAATCACCCTCCGTCCCATGGCCCGGCATTATCATTCATCTTTGAGTCCTCACAAATCAATGCGGTTGATGGCTGCCGTGTGTGGAACAGCGCTTTTTTTTTGCTGGATAACGTGGCATTAGGAGCTGGAGGGAGAGACCATTTTTAAAAGCTGCCAGTAAAGTGTTTTACAGGACGGCCACTCATTTATTTTCAGATAAATAAGCTCAGCAAAGGGATGACAGGAGGAAAGCGAACGCGCCCGTTCCCACTTCCCCCCAATTGAGTTATTTGGCTGAACAATAATTGTTGGTTTCTCCTTCAAGCCTTCTTTTCATGGTGCTCTGAGCATCTCTACACTATTGCAGCCACCGAGCAGGGAGGGGTTGAGCCTCTGGGACTTGCCTGGGATTTAAATCTTGGGTGTTGAGCCCTCAACATGTGCAGCTTCTCGTAATGGAAGATGTAGTGATAGGACAAGGGGTAATGGGTTAAAACTTAAACAGGGGAAGTTTAGATTGGCTATAAGGAGGAAATTCTTTCCTGTGAGGGTGCTGAGGCATTGGAATGGGTTGCCCAGGGAGGTTGTGAATGCTCCATCCCTGGCAGTGTTCAAGACCAGGTTGGACGAGGCCTTGGGTGAGATGGTTTAGTGTGAGGTGTCCCTGCCCATGGCAGGGGGTGTTGGAACTAGATGATCTTAAGGTCCTTTCCAACCCTATTCCAACTATTCTATGATTCTATGAGGATTTACACTGGAAGAGCCAAAGCACCTGCAAAAGTAGAAAGGAGGCATGGCCCAGCTTTCAGCTCTTTGAAGTCCCTCATGGTAGGACCAAGAGCATCTGCCGTTTTGCAGGATGAGCTTGAGGCTTGTTGGAGTCAATGGAAGAACTTGCAGCCTGTTTCTGACGGGTCTTCTGTGGGATCAGGCTTTGCCACCACTGAAGGATGCCTATAGATGAATCACCTCCTGCAGCCAGTGCTTGGCTTCTCCAGAAAGGATCTGGGCTGGTTTCTTGGCCCCATAAGGTCACTGGGAAACATTACAGGATGCAGGGGTGAGCTCAGGCTAAACAGCCAGAGCCTGCCCGCTCCCTCCCCACTTGGCTCCATGTCAAGCTGCCCCCAGTCAAACCAGCCCAGGCTGGAGAAGCTGCAAAGCCACATCCACACTGTTGACCTGGTAATCCCTCCTGGAGTTGGCAATCCAAGGTGGGGGCCAAGCTGGGCACCTCTTTCTGCAGATTACCCCATATTAAACCAGTCCACAACCAACTCCATTGCCTCCAGAGCGTGCGGCTGGTGGGTTAGACCCTTCTCTCCTCCTCCTCTTTCCTTATGGAAGGAGTTACGGGTACAGAGGAAAGTTATTCCCATTTCAGATGCAATTTCTGCAGGATGCCCAACATTGCCTGCTCTGTGCTGGTCTTCCTGTTTGCTTGTCCAGGGGCTGCCAAAACCTATCCAGGGCAGCTGGTGTCTTTAATTTGATGAATGGCTCTAACTGGAAAAAATAGGTATCTTTTTCCAGCTTTTATCAGCCCACCAAAGCATTTCCCAGAAGAGGCACCCCTGGCCTCCATTAGCTCATCCCTGAGTCCAATCCTCCAAGCTTATAAATTTTTCTAATGCAGAATCTCTGGGGAAGAGGGATGAAATACAGCCCTGGCTGTTACAAAATGGGAGATGTTAAAACCCGCTGCTCACAGGGAACATTGAATCTCAAGTGCTGGAAGCGCAACTCAGACAGATCTCCATGGGGAAGGCTTTCTGCTGTGCCAAGATAACCAAGCGGGTGACTTGATCCCATCCCACCTCCTTGACTATAACTTCAGGATAAGAACCACTTGGCTCCAGTGGAAGGGAGCCTTGAGGTGAGGAGTCCTCTGCTCATTCACAGGTTTGGTTTGCTTTTACGAGCTTAAAAACAGCTCAGTAAATGCTTCAGAGCCATGTAATTCCCAGCAACCCCAAATCTACCTGTCAGGCAGTGATAAAACCATCGCACCCGTTGTTAGAAAGCCTTTCAGCTGGAGTTGTCAAAGTGTTTTGCCAGGGAAATCACAGCCTTTAGCTTCATTTTATAGGGGAAATGATGTAGCCAAGGTCACAAGTGAGTTGATGGCAGAGCCAGGAATGAGCACACAGCAGATAAGGTAGAACAAGAAGATGAAGGGCTCCCAGCCCTTTCCTGAGATGGGATGTTGCTGCAATCAACCTGGATTTGTGCAAAAAGATGGAGCAATGTTAGGAAACGTGTCCAGCTCAGTAGGAATGGTCCTCTCCTGTTGATGCACATCCTTGCCACTCCTTGGATTTGCCATTTGGAGAGCAAAGCAAGGAAAGCAAATAAAAATCCATGGATAAACCATTCTTTTAGCTTCCCACCCAACAAATTCAACTCAGTCTGTCCCGTATGTGGGAAGGGATGGATGCAAGGGCTGAAGCAGGCAGGTTCCACAGAAAATACCACAGCAGAGGACATTCTGAAAGAGGGACCTGAGCAATCAGGGAGGTTAATGGTTCATTCCTGATTTGGGGGTTTGCAGAACATAATGAATATGGCAGTGCTCTTTGGAATGATCCTCATCTCTGGTGTCTGCAGCAAGGTGCATTGCTTTGGCAAGAAACAAGGTGAGAGTGGGTATGGCTCATCCCCAGAGCTTAGTCATGGAGTTAAAGGGTGGTGTCATCAGCACACAATAAGAAAACTCCCTGGTCTGAGTTTCATCCCAGCATGATGACAGGGGTAGATTGAACTGGCTTTGCCTCCCCAAAGGTCTTGAGTTCCCAGAAATCCCATTTACTGCCCTTCTCTGTGCTCTGGAAGGGGAAGAAGATATTGATATAAGAAGATGATGTATAAAGCATTGTGGTGGCAAAACCTAGTAGGGGAGAGCTGAGACACCTGATTCCAATCCAGGCTCATTGTACAAGGGACAGGGCAAACACAGGACCAAAGAGAAACTGACCATTAAGAAGGGTTTCATTTACCCAACTTCACAGATCTTCTGTGTCTTCAGACATGATGAAGCCAAAGATGCCCCAAATCCCAGACACCCTCAGCTTGGCTGGGCTGGTGTCATCAGGTGCTGCGGCTGGTTTGAAGCACTGCAGAACTGGTTCATGTGTGACTGGCCTGGCAGCTCCTGCCTCTCCAGGTGGATAAAGGGGTGAGCTTTCTTTGCCATCCTCTCAGCTGACTCCAGTCACCCTAATCCATCGTGATGACGCCAAGGTAATGCGTATTTTGCTGGGAGGAAGCAGGCTGTGCAATGCTTTGATACCCAAGCTCCAAAATCCCAGGGTGAAATCATGATTCCCTGGATGGGACAACTGCATTGGTGATGGTTTTTACTCAGGTCCCAAGAGCTCCAGGAGGAGGAATAAAGCTGTCTTTGATGGGCTATACATCTGGTCTGACCCTTTGTGATGCTGAAGCCAAGCATGCAAACACCTTGGTGCCCATACATCTGAAACCCAAAGCCACAGCTGGCTTTTTCCAACGTCTTTTCCTTCCCCCCCCCATCCTTCTGTCTTATTTTTAGCGCCCCAGACAGAGACTTCAAAAGAAAATCTCTTTGCAAACAGAAAGTCGAGCCTGGCTCATCTTGGCAGAGGTTGTTTCGAGGTGGATTTGCTGCGCGTGGGTACGAGCAGCCATCAGCCTCTGTGAATCACAGGGCTGCAAATGCTGAGTAAAGGCCCTCTCCCCAGAGCCCAGCGCTGTGATTCAGGGAGCAGGAGTGTGCACGAGGCTGTGCCTGCTCCAGAGATTTTTGGAGCTTGCAACCTATTCCCTACAAGCAAAGCCGAGGTTTGCATGAGGTCTTCCAACTCAGTGGGCATTAACTCCATCAGATCCCAACTGGGTGGGGATTGAGGGTGGTCAGTGACCTCTGGTGTGATCCAGCTGTTGAGATTCCCAAGAACCAGGAACCTAATTCCCCCTGAGATGGGCTGGGGCCAGGAAAGGCCTTGGGGAATTGAGTGCTGAAATCCTGCAGGAATCAGGAACTGGGCCTGGAGAATCAATTCACACCTTTGAGGGTGGAAAGAAAGAAAAGGGAAGAGAAGATGAAGAGGAGAGGAGAGGAGAGGAGAGGAGAGGAGAGGAGAGGAGAGGAGAGGAGAGGAGAGGAGAGGAGAGGAGAGGAGAAAGGAAAGGAGGAAGGAAAGGAGGAAGGAAAGGAGAGGAAAGGAAAGGAGGAAGGAGAGGAGAGGAGAGGAGAGGAGAGGAGAGAGGAGAGGAGAGGAGAGGAGAGAGGAGAGGAGAGAGGAGAGGAGAGGAGAGGAGAGGAGAGGAGAGGAGAGGAGAGGAGAGGAGAGGAGAGAGGAGAGGAGAGAGGAAAGGAAAGGAAAGAGGAAAGGAAAGGAAAGGAAAGGAAAGGAAAGGAAAGGAAAGGAAAGGAAAGGAAAGGAAAGGAAAGGAAAGGAAAGGAAAGGAAAGGAAAGGAAAGGAAAGGAAAGGAAAGGAAAGGAAAGGAAAGGAAAGGAAAGGAAAGGAAAGGAAAGGAAAGGAAAGGAAAGGAAAGGAAAGGAAAGGAAAGGAAAGGAAAGGAAAGGAAAGGAAAGGAAAGGAAAGGAAAGGAAAGGAAAGGAAAGGAAAGGAAAGGGGAATACTTCCCTTAATGCTAGTAAATTGAATGCCCTGGAGGAAAAAATACCCATGAGTTCCCTCCCCAGTGTTTGTTTTTGAAAATATTGTTGCTAAACATGAACCATGGGCCAAACCCAACTGGGCGTAAGTTGGCTCTGCCCCAGACACTTCAAAGGAGCCAGGCTTGCCTTACACCACCAACACTCTTGGCCCAAGGAAGACTTTTTCTTGGCAGTCGGAGCTTCCAGCCACGCCAGGGCTCAGCTCAGCCCTGGCCCGAGAGTGATGCTCTGATGAAAGCTCCCTTCGTTTGGCTCCACAGCCCAGCACCATCCCAGGCATCAGCACTGGTGGAGGTGGCAAACACACCAGCACTTGGGTTGGGTTTACTTTGCTCCTTGCGTGAGGCAGGCTGGGCATTTCATTAACGACAATTAATACATTAATTATCCAGAGGTCAGAATAATATCTGCAGATCTACAATGCACCGTGGATGCGTGCAAGGGAGATCACATTTGGGTTTGGGTACGCAGGAGGGGAAACTAAGCAGTTTTGCATGTCTGTGTGTGCACAAGTGTTGGCTGTTGGCTTCAGAAAGGCAGGAGAAATCCTTCTTTTGGCTCTAGCACTAACCTAAGAGATCCACGTATGTGTTGAAGAATAAACCACTTTAAGTCGTGGGATTAGGAAGGGAATTTACCTTTTATTTCTATAGCTGCTCTCATCACTGCTCGTCCCAGCTCGTGTAAATCGGAGCCCCTGTGACGAGTTGGGACTTATCGAGGCAGGCTTTTTACCCCTGCCAAAAGTCAGTGGGAAAAGGCGATAGAATGGGAAAGGTGATGACATGGAATGACCCCCTCTTGCCCATCATTGCAGGGTTTGGTGTAGTTTCTCCCTAGATCACCTTTGGACCAAGCAGCTTTGCACCATGGCCATGCGAAGGGAAATAAAATGCTCCTATGGGACTGGAGCAGAGGGGTCCCACACATCCCCTCAGATTTAGAAAGAAAGGATATAAAGCAAAAGAACAAAGCCCTTTATATGATTCTATATTGTTATAACAAAGCCTTCCCTCCCTCCTTTGGCCAACTTTGGTTGCAAATGCCAGGGTGAAGCAGGCAGGACAGATTTGCCCCCAGAACCATCCCTCCCATTTTCTACCTGCCCCCAGTCTCCCCAGCAAGCAGTTTCCAAAGGTACCTTGCCCAAATGTCATGCCCCAAAACACAGTGGGATTGGAGACAAGGGAGATGACCTTTTTCTGCCTTACGTCTAAGCAAATTAGGGGCCAAAGGGTTAATTCCTTCTTGGTTTGGGGCACTTTTGAAGTCACTGAGATGAGCAGGCACGTCTGAAACTGTTCCCCTAGTGATTTTCCAAAGCCTTTGGAAATGGCATCCCTGGGTTTGAAGTCCCTTGGCCATTTGCTGCCATTTTTCTCCTTCCTGACTCGGAAAGTTTTGTTCTAGCAGTGGAAATAAATAAGACAAAAACGTCCAAGAGAAGGGGAAAAAAACACAGATTTGGGGGAGGGGAGAAAGGTCTGGGAGAGGAATATTTCCAGAGGCAGCGAGTCATGGGAAAAATCCGTTGTTTGACTGGAAAACAGATTTTTAACCATGCGAGACACGGCGGAGCGGGAAGGTTTCTTCAGCCTGGACAACCAAAGGCATATTTAGTCGTGGGGGTGTGTGAGTTGCTCTTCTTTTTTAGCTCTTGTTAATCAGTTCACATAACAACAACCGATCCCATTACCCTCTGCGTTTCCATCCAGCCAAACCTCTCCAACAGCTCCCAAGGCATTTTCATCCCATTTCAACCATCCCTCCATCCTCCTTTCCTCTCTCTGCTCTTTCCAATGCCAGCACCCCACTTTTTCAGCCTTATTTTCCTTTTTTTTAACCAAAACCAATCCTCTTGACTGTGATATTTAGTTAATACTATGGAGTCCCCTCCAGCCATCAAGTTTTAAGCATAACCCCAGTCCGGGTCAAGAGGGAACTTTCTTTAAACCCTGTAAAAGTACCATTTTCCTACCAGGAGGACTATTTCATACCAGCGTGAGTCATTTCTCTTCCTGTTGACATGTTTTATTTTGTTGAATTTACGCCTGACAAATTTAGGAGGCAAAGAATGAGCTTGACCATCTCGTAAGGGCAGCGATTTTTCATACAGGGCTGTTGCGAGCGGGAGCCATGTGAGGCAGAATAAATCTCTCCCCGTGCACAGGGAAGCACATGGGGGAGAAAACTAACCAACGACCCTACAAGGTGGTAAATTGTAAAGTTGTTGTTTTATAAAAAGCCCTCAAACGTCCCCAAGCTGTAGCTGGTTTTTAGGAAATCCAATTTTCTTCGGCAGCTGGGCAAGAAGAAAGGGGAAATAAAGAACAACAACAAAAAGTCAAGTGAAATCTTCCCACCAAGAAATAATTTATCCAAGATTTCATCTGCAGGCACATCCAAAAGCAATTACAGGAGCCTCATTACCATTATTTATTGAACCACCCCCTCTAGCTAAAGGAAAAGCAAAATACATAACTAAAATGAGAGGAAAAGGCCTCTTATAAATATAGTTAAGAGTCCATAACGGCTGCCGGACGATGTAAGGGAAAACCAACAAAGAAACCGCACTGGAAAGTAAATTAAATCCTTGCATGGTGCCTTGGAGGCAGGGGGAAACCAAGAAGGTCAAAGCCAGTTGCATGTCCAGGAGGTCCTGGCTGCGTTCAGATGCCTTCAGACCTCCTCCTCCTCACAGGGCGAGAGAGGAAGGATCTGCTCTGGTTTTGCAGCGTTTTGCTCTTCAGTTCACAGACAAGACAGACAGAATACCCTGGAAATGTAGTATACAACCTGGGAAATACACGGGGAACGTATTCCAGAGGATACAGAGTGCTATTGCAGGGCCAGGACATCGCTGACCCCTTTCTCTCACCATGCATGTGGTGAGAGAATGTCCAAGGTCCATGTTTGCACATATGGCACAATGACAATGGGATGGATGGATGGATGGATGGATGGATGGATGGATGGATGGATGGATGGACGGATGGACAGGCAACCCTAAATGGACCTTCCCTTTCATATAATTTCTATTCAGAATTTTCTATGGAGACTCTTGGGTCTGTAAAGGGCACCCAAGATTGAAAAAACAACAACTTTGCACTGAAGAAGAATTCAATGTTTTTCATAAAAATTAATATTTGTCCAAAAAATACCATCTAGGGATGAACCCCCTGTGTGGAAACCCAACTCATTGGCAATAGACATGTGCATTTACTTCCATGTTGACTTGTATCACCTCAACACTGCTCCCTGATTAACTTCTCTCTCAGTGATCTTCTTTCTGGTGACCCACAGGAACCACAGGCCTCCACAGGTGGGCACCTAAGAAGCTGCAGAGAAGACCAGGTCTTCCAGAAGAAGCAGTATTTCTTGCCCCACACGTCCTGCTGTGGGAAAGGGAGTCCTTTCCCCTATGTTTCTCCTTCCCAGCTCCCACTTCCAGCAAACCTGATCGTCAAGAAGGAAAACAGGGGGTTCCCAAAGCGAACAGAACTCCACAACACCTTTGAAGTCATTCCTCTAACGCATATTTTGTACAACAGACCTCCTGGTCTTGAACCCGTTTGATATCCCCTCCTGTACATAGTCCTCCCCTGGGTCCTTCTCTCCTACCCAGCGTTTGAGGCATGTGCCAGTGATCTCTGGAGCTGGAGGTTTCAGCCTCAACTGGAGTCTCATGTACCTGGGAAGGGAACTAAAGTCCCATTTTCCACCAGCTGCATTTTCCACCAGGTTGGTACAGATGATGCATTTGAGCAGTGCTATGGGGACATCAGGAGAAGAGGAAAAGGGCCAGAAACGCAGCGGTTGCACCAAGAGATGTGCGGTGAGTGGAATGCATCCACCTCCAAGGGATACTGCAGCTTGGATCTGAAGAGGGGATGCACCCAGACATCACCTCTACACCCCAACAGACACAACTGCGTGTCACAGAGGTGACAAACCCAGCGTGGCTTCCAAAAGTGCACGGGTTTTCTTTAAAGGGGCCGGGGACAACAGGGCAGAGCGATGCTCTTTGCCTGGGGGGGAGAAAAGGGGGAATTGATGCTGTACAAACACTGCATGGGAAGGGGGAGGAGGAGGAGGCGCCCATACGCGCCCGCGCAGCTCCGCCAACGCGCTATTTCCGCCGTCGGGAGAAGCAGAAGATGCTCCCTGCGTTTCCCATCCTCCCAAAAATGCGATTATTTAGGGTTTTTCCTGAAAAAAAATCAGGATGCTGCGGGGGGGGGGGGGGGGGGGTGGGGGGGCCCGATCGGCGCTACAGGTGCCCGGGGGGCAGAGCCCCATCCTCCGCATCCCCGGCTGAGCCTGGAAACGCTCATCGCATTAGTCATAGGTCACCGGGAAGGCTCCGAGTTAAGACATGCACGAATCATCATGGAAATCTCTCCCCATTCCCACGGGAGCGAGCTGGCACCTAACCACCCGTGCAGGGCCGCTTTCCTGCCTTTTTACTAGTAGTATTATTTTGTTTTATTACTATTATTATGTTTTCCTCTTAGGAAAGCCCAGAGTAGATCCATAATTCTACCCTCTCTCCCTTCCAAAATAGCCCATCGATGGATTTTAAAGCAGCCTCCCGTCCTGGGAGGTGAAAGGCAAAACCTTAAAGGGAAAAGAAAATCAAGCCCGAAGAAACGATTCTCTTCCTTAAATAAATTATTCCCAGTTCAAAGCCCGGCGCTGCGGTTTCGCCACTGATAATGATCGAATACTTTTTCAATCAGTGCTTTGCTTTCCTAAATTAATAGGTATTTAAATGAGGAATAAAAGAAATGGACTGAGTAGGAAGGCGTGTGCGCACTCAGGAGCAGAGAGTTCCAATGTTGAATCTGAAACTGAAATTCCCGAAGGAAGAACATGTATAAATATGCCCTGAAAACAAAAAAAAAAAAAAAAAAAAAAGATTTTTATTTAAGAGTTGGTGCTTTTTGTGTCCTTGCAGAAAACCACAACTTTAAGCCTCGAGGATCTTTTCCAAGACCTATTTTCTCTCTTTTAAAACCGGACTTTCTTATTTTCGATGCATTTGCCCCTCAGTATTTGCAATCTTTGCCCATCAGGTAACTTATCTGTAAGTTAAAAGCTTTCTGGGAGGGGAAAAAGGAGAAACCTGATTTAAAAGGATATTTTAGGGCTTGTTCGCTTTTTTCTTGTTCTCTCCGAGAAAGATATTGAGCTGGTTTATGAATGTCTTTCATTTCTTTAACATAAAACCCACCGAAACGACTTGTACAGAGCATCAGGTGAAAAAAAAACACTCAGGACACTTCGTGGTCGGACACCGGAGGGTGATGGCTTCCCGGTTTTGCCCATTTTCACTGATTTCTGTGGAATTCTTGAGTTCAAAGCAGTGTCAAACGCTGGTCCTAGGGCGAGTGTCTTTCGGAGCATTAATTCCTCACGACATTCCGCGTTTAGTGCTGCAGGTCGGGAAAAGAACGATTTGAATTAAATACACACAAAAGGATGGAAAAAGGGGGAGGAAAGGGAAGGAGGAGAAGGAGAAGGAGAAGGAGAAGGAGAAGGAGAAGGAGAAGAAGGAGGAGAAGAAACCTGGATATGGGGAGGTGATGGGAGCATCCCACCGGACTCCCCGGCTTTAGGAGATGCTTTGAGGGAAGATGCAGAAAAATGGGGTATGGGAGGAATAACGGGAGTCCAAAAGCGCAGGAAACATGGAAAAAAATAGGCCTTTGCTGAGAAAAAAAAAGTCTCCAAAGCAAACCACATCAAAACGCAACAACCCAAACGGAGACAACTGGGATAAACTGAAGCAAGGAAGGTGCATCGCGGTATTTGCCCCTAACTCATCACCTCCGGTAGAGCGGGAGGCGGATTTTCCCGAGTTTAAACCCAGACACACCATTGTTTTAAGGGGTTTGGGTTTGTGTTTTTTTCCTCTTTTTTTTTTGTTTCTTGAAGGGGAGAGGCAGGATGGGGGAACAGGGAGAATTGTTGCTCAAATCATCCGGGATTGCCCGGCCCAGTGTAATTATTCTCTGACAGTCACTGTTTTTATTTCTCTGGGCATTTCAGAGTGTCTGAGTTTCAGTGTCGGTTGAAAAGCATCGCCTGGAGCATCTTTTCCATTAATTAAAGTGCAAAATCTACGCCAGACATCCAAAAGCACCGTTCCCGCCTTCCCCCCCTCCCCGTACCCCAAGTCCATTAGCACACCAAAATGCTCACTTGACACTTAATCAGAGCCGGCAGGATCTGCTTTGCCTCCCCAGCCTCTTGCCGACTCGACTCCCCCAAATCGTGGGGTCCCCAAGTGACACCTCTCAGCTTGTGACTCCCCTCAAACCCCAAGACAAGGAGAGGCCAGAAGCGGGGTGGACCTCCCATGGGTTGGGAAGGATGGATGGATGGATGGATGGATGGATGGATGGATGGATGGATGGAAGGGAAGATGAACACAGAGATACATGTTTCTGTTGGGGTGACTGCTAAAAAAAAGCAGATTTGGGTTCAGGCTGTGTGTGGAGTGGGACTGGAGGTTGCCACCATGCAGCTTCATGTCATGGTCCTGCACCAGGTAGGAGTGGGAGTGTGTGTCCTGGTCGTCGGTCGCAGCATCCCAGACTGTCCCCTTGGACAAGAGACAAAGGCCAGCTGTTCGTGGAGGTGACACCTTTCCTGTCCTGGTGTCAGCTGCATTTCACCCTCGATGAAGGCAGACAGAAGGGGAGAGGGGAAATGCACAGGTCGATACAGCTGGGTGGACTGGAACCACTTTTTGGAGGTGATCTCTCCATTCTGGTGTCCCAGAGAAAATGGAGCAACAAAGATGAAACAGGCAGAAGACGGTCTTGAACTTGAGAAGACTCAAGACACAGAAGGTGGCCAAGGGGACAACATAAGGGAGGATTGAGAAGGTCCCTGCATCCTGGTAGATCAACTGTGATGAATCCGTACCCCGAATTCCACAGGGATACATGCCCCTGACATGAAAGAGGCCAGATGTGGCCAGGCCCTGGCTACAGGCTGCTCCTATTGTTTTTGGGAGGGTGGGGATGTCCACATTGTTCTCCTGGGGGGCAGGAGGGAACCTTTGTTGCTTTGAGCATGGTGGCTGCTGGCGCTTCTCCGTTGTCTGGGGATCCTGTTGTCCCCCACGGGGGATGGTGGGGACAGCTTCATTGTCTCAATGGGGCTGGGTGGAATGCTGAGACTTCAACAAATTTGGGCCTAAAATGAGCAAAGAGGGGCATTTGTGCCAGATTTGGGATTGGGGCAGGAAAGAAGAGCAAAGAACTCTCTCTGGGGACTATTAACTCTGAAGCCTACAGCTAACCTCAGAGCGGGGGAGAAACCCAGATGAAGGAGACGGGGAGGAGATGCAGCAACAAGAGACCTTGGAGCTGAAGCTCCTTCTAATCCCCATCCAGACGGAAAAGACCAAAAATATGGGAGCTGGAAGAGGTTTCCAGGAGCAGGACATGTTTCGTGGAGGCACAAGGTGCCCACAGTGGGGGATCAGGTTCGTGGCTCTAGGGCTCAACACATGGGATGCATCAAACCACCTTCCCCTTGGCTCCGTATCGACCCTCCCCAGCCCCAGGACTTTCTGGTTCACTCTGTAGATCCCCGGACAAAATTTGGCTCAATATGGGCAAATGGTAAAATGTGTCGCTAGGAAGCGAAGAACAAGGAATGCCAAAAGCAGCCGCCGCTGGGAAGAGAAGAACAGTTGTAATTATCTGAAGTTGGAGTTTTGCCAGTGATTTTTTTTTCCTCTTGTTTCTCTTGGCTTTGTGTGATTGAAGTTTCCTTAAAAAAAAAAAAAAAAAAAAGGAAGGGGAAAAATATATTAAAATCGAAGTTTTCCTTTCTGCCATTCGCTCCCTCATTCTCCTATTTCTCCTTTTCCCTCGCTCCTTCTTCCTTTTCCTTCCCCAAAGAGGCAGAAATGAACCACGGAAGTTGCAAATCGCCGCATTTATCACCTTCAGTGGCCTCTCCCTCCCCAGAAGCTGCATCAGAACTCCCAAATTCACCTAAAAAGCCGACGCAAGTATCCCCCAAAGCCCTAGCGCTGTTCCAGTTCACCTAGTGCAGCCAATTACATTCTTAATTAAATTCCCCCAACCATTTATCCATATCTGCATGCAAATATGCCTGTATATATATACATAACCACAGGCATAGCCGTAAATACAGACATGCTCATCTGTCTAGGCACAGATTCTTTTATCCTCAAATCTCTGGCTGCATATAGAGGAGCAGGAAAAGAGGAACAAATCAGCTTTAAATTGCTTAACTTCCCCTTCATGGAAATTACTCCTGCCACGGAATGAAGAGGACTCGGGGTCACCTCGGTGCTTGCTCCCCGTCAAACACATGGGAGATGCAGGATTTAGGTCTTTCTAAGGGGGTATTTACTGAGCAAACAACCTCTGCTGAGAGGTCTCTGCCCATCGAGAGGGCCAGGAGCACCCTAGGGTCCAGCCGAGAGCATCCCGTCCCCCACCTTCCACTGGGCTCCGAAGGCTAAAACCGGAGTCGCCAACCTCAGCCCTGCTCCGGACTCTTTATTTTCAGCTTCTTTTGCTGGGCAAAGGTGCCAAATTCGCAGCTTTTAACTTCCCAGGGCCACGAATTCCCCTCCTCTCTGTCTGCCGTCGGCTTTGCGGTGGGGTGAAGTGTGGCTGCAAAGCGCCAGGGCTATGGCCACCGTGGGCCAGCAGAAACAAGGCAGGAAAATGCAGCTTTCTATATCGCCCCAGCCCTTGGGAAGCTCCTGCCACAGCGAAATGGGGACTTGTAGGAAGAAAACACCTTTGTCCCGCAGTTTTCCTACCTTAATCCAGCCTGGCTGTAAAAAGTAGTTCGGGCGAAAAAGAAATTCGTGCATTTACCCTCCTAAACCCGCACTCGTGGCATAAACCGGCGGCTTTCATCTGATTTGCTTTTATTACTATTATTATTAACCACCTTGTTGGCATTTAAATCCTCCCGCTCTCCAGAACTGCGGGTTGTTTTTTTTTTTTCCATGGAAAACCTCAAATCTTCCCCAAATCCTATCGCTTTTCCCAGGTGCTTGGCACATCCTTGGAGCCTTTGCCTGAGTAAAAACCTCTGTGCGCGAAGGAGCAAAGCCGGGAGTTTGCAGTAACCTCAAAGCGCGGCTGGAAAAATAACGTGGAAATATTTAGGAGGAATTTGGGAGGGGAAATTACGGAGGAAAAGGAATTTTACCTGTAAATATTTGGAGCCGTTAAGAGCGATAAAGGCCGGTAACTGGTGTTCATGCATTTGACAGGCAGGAATTCGACCAGGGCTGCTGCAGGAGCAGCTCGGTGGGGAATCAATGCCACGAACAGCTCGAAAAATGACCAATTTGCGAAAAGAAACCACAACTGAAATGTACAGAAGGGACCCGGCTGGGAATTTACCTTCCACGGCCCGACTTTGCTGCAAGGAGAGAAAGAAGCTTTGAAAGAGCTGTGCAAAATACCAAGGGAAATGTTTCTGGTCCGTTGTTTAAATACATGCACACATATACCTTTCTTCCCCGTTATTTTTCATTATTTCTTCTCAAAGAACGAGAGGAAAGAGACAGAAGAATTAATTTAAGGGAGGACATCCCTGGAAAATCGCTTCCTTCCGTGCAATTTATGCGCGTTTTAGATTTGAACACTCAAGAGCAGGTTCTCTCTTTTTATCTTAGATAGCTAATCTATTGATCTGCAGAGATAAAACCCTTTTGGTACCCTTGATTTTCCCAAAAGTCCATTATTCGCTCCCAGATCTTCAGGTTCTGCTTCCAGAGGTCGTGCAAAAGGAATGGAGAGAACGAATTGGAAGAGGCTCGTCCCCAACAGAAATTCTACAGGTTTTTTTTTGTTGTTGTTGGTTTTTATTCGTAAATAGCTCTAGGAGGTCTCCAGCTCTCAAGATGCATTTACATATTATGATATGATGTTACGTAAGGTTAATATGACATGGGGTAATCACTGCAGAAGCCACCCAACCGCTTTCCCGTCGCCAGCACACTCCCAAGAGCTGCCTCCAGTCCCCACCTCCCTGCAGCCTTGCTGAAACATCAGTTAGATTCCTCATTTATCGTCCCCTAATTCCTCACCTGCTGAATATTTGGGGGTGCTTTAGCTCCAGGATGAAAGTCTTAGGAGCGGGTTGGGAAAGCTTTGGCTCTCCATTTGATCTGCAAAGCTGAACAGGGCATAAAAAGTGTCCTGAAAGAGTTGAGGAGTCCAAATGTCTCCGTGCGAGTCATTCATTAAAGGGCATAATTAAATAGTGCTCCTTGGAAAGACACAACCTGCCAGCGGGCTTTCTAAAGCGAGCTGTGGGGAGGGGAAATAAAAAGCAGGACCCGGGATGTCTGCAAGTATTTTGCAGAAAGATTTGATAAATAACTGGTTAGGGAGAAGGTTGGTCGGTTTGGGCTTGGTTTTTAGCAAAAGGCATAATGTCGAATAAACTGGACGGCAAATAAAAGGTGAGGTATCTCCGGGGGCTTCAGCATCTTCCCAGGCAGCACTGGGTAGCTTATAGTCGGGATAGACATGTAGGGACAGACATAACCGCCGGAGGGAAGATGGACTGGAGGCAAAGGCTGTGAGGGAAGTTCTTAGAGGTATGCATGGTATAGAATAGATACAGATGTACAGTAATGGGATGGATAGGTGGGGACATGGATATGTAGATGGGTGGAGAGATGGAGGGAGGGAAGAAAGGAGAGGTGCATCGCCCATGTTCTGTTGGGCTCCCACCTAAGCAGCACCATTCTGCCACACACTCTGAATCAATTAGATTTGATTTTTTATGCCCATTTTGAGCTCATTTTGGGAGCTCATCACACGCAAGGCTGGGATGCTGCTGCTTTTCTGCCTCCAAAGTACGTTGCGGCTTTGTGGGGTGGGCAAAAGGGGGATCTAGGGAGAGGATCCGCCGGGATCATCCTGTCCCGGAGGGGGCACTCACCTGAGTCCTTGTCCCTCCCTGGGTTACCGCGGCCCAACTTGTGTCTAGAAGCGGGAACTGGGGAGGGTTGAGTGGACCCGGGGGGGAGCTGGTGACACTACCCAGCATCAGCCCAACACCGTCCAACATCACCCCAACACCGCCTTTGCCCATGCCGAAATTGCACTGACTCAGGTAAACGGGGCTACACCTAAACGCCAACCCCCAAAATGAATACAGAAGACAAAACCAATCATATTTTGGTTCTTTTTGCCCCCACCAGCCCTCAGAGTGGGATGAATCCTCATGCCAACCCATACCACATAGGAAAGAAAACCTAGATTTTCTATAGATGTTCTAATTTTTTAGGTAAACCTCCGTATTCTGCAGCAACCAGAGGTCCACAGGAGCAAAATCTTAGCCTTCCCCTATTTAACTTTAATTTCCAGCTCAGCAAACACAATCCCCCCTTCCCATCCCTCTCCATCCCCACCTTCTTCGTCCCTCGCTCCTCTGTAGCTGTTCCCGAGGAAGCCTTTGCTCTATGCACTTGCCATTTAATGCCTAAAAGCCCCAGCGTGACAATACAAAACCCCCATATTTTACGTTTTTCGGTTACAAAGGCACATCCTCAAGAGGAAGGCGGGGGGGGAAACTCCTCAAGGGTTTTTTCCATGTGTTGCAGGAGGGGTTAAACACATAGGAGTTGTGCAGGTCACACGTGGTGTGTCGGAGCCTGAGAAAGCCTTGGAGGACAGGGAGGAAAATGACTTTATTTTGCCAGTAAAGGATAAAAATCCCTTTTTTTTCACCTCTTTTTTACCTGGGTGCTGAATTTAAAAGTATCTTGCTTGTGCCAAAGTTTTGCTGATGCTTTGGATGCTCTTGGAGCAATTACAGGAGAGGGGTGGAAAGGCAGCAGCTTTTTAAGCCCGACTTTACCCCCCCAAATCCGTATTTGGAGTTTAAACTCGTGAAAGAGGAATCTCATCGGGTTCTTGGCAGTTAGAATAGACTCTGAGTATTATAATGAAATCAGTGTTATTAATCGCCGTGGAGGATAAATAGCCATACCTGGGGTGAAGGCACAGTCCCACTCCTGGGTGAAAATCCAGGTTATTCCCATCCAGACAGATCAAGAGCCTGCAAAAATCAAAGCGGCCCATCCCACACACCACCCGCACACGTTTTGGGGGGGAAACCGGCAATTTCAGCTTCTCCCTGCCAAGGTGGAGTCATGTATCACTTTATTTCCCTAAGCATTTCTTCTTGAAAATCCAGCCCAGCAAAGAATTTTGGGAACAGGCTGGGATCCCTCCATTTACCTAAAAAAACCCACGTTTTTTGAAGGCAAACATCAGCCTGTTTTGGGGTTGTTTTTCCATTTTCTTGCTTCTTTGCTTATTGCATACATATTTTCCCTAGCTAATGCCTAATAAATCCCAGGTTTCCCATAGAGAGTTGCCCTTCTCCCGTCATGATGCTGTTTGGAAATGAAATTGCATCCTTTTTTCACCCGCAGTGTGAACGTGTGGGCATCGCTTGTGCCTAATTTATCATTTCTATTTCTCCATTTAATGCACTCTAAACCCCAGTTTGACAAATACAGATCATGCAAGTTCAGCTTCTACCTATGGAAATTAAACTCTTCAGTGTTTTACTGTTCAAAATGTGAATAAACTTGGCAAAGAGCACCCTCTCGTCCCCCTCAATCCCTCCCAGCAGCTCCAAGGGATGAAATATTTGGCCACGAAGTGGACCAAGAAGCAAATAGTTCGGGTGGGAGAAGGGGAGGAAGAGTCTAAAACATGCAGCTCTCATACAGCTGGTTCTGAAGGGGACTTGGCGAGAGAAAGAAGGTTTCTTACACTGGCCTGGTGTTAGTCTCCGACCTTCCAGACGCATCTTGAGTTAATTCGGGACCAGGAGACGGGGGAGAAAAGAACCCCGGATGGTTGTAATCCTACGGCCAAAAAAAAACAGTAAAAAGAAAAAAAAAAAAGCCCCTGTATTTTAAAATAAGCCTCCGTATTTCAGAGCACTTACAAATAAAGACCTAAAATTACATTTAAAGGGGAAATACAGCTTCTCGCAAGCACAAAGGGCTGCAAAGCACCTGAGTGTCCCCGTCTCCGCTCCCTCTTTCTCTCCCTGAGAATATGCAGGCAAAAATGATGAGAGAAAGGCAGTAATTACCCTCTCCAGATCCCACTTTGTTGACACCAGCCCGACCAAATGGCCCCCTTCCCTTTTGTCAACGCTTCAGGCGACCTCCTGTTTTAACTTGGAATTGAACTTGGACTTCCGACCAGACAGGGGCCCTAAACTGAGCCAGATATTTTATTTGTCTGTCTCCGAATCGCTGAGTCAAGAAGCACCTATTGCACCGGACCAGCGTGGAAATAATAACAATAATTAACGGTGAGGAATTGCCAAGAGCCGGGACATTCCGCAGTGGCTGTAAAAACCAGAAAGAGTGGTGGAGGAAAAGCCTTTATCTGCCTCAAAATGTGGTGCCGCCGTGTTAAGGGCCGGCGGGATGGGAGGAAAGGGATTTTGGAAGCTGCTTTGTCACCCCTGGGGTGATGGGGCAGATGAATGAGACCAAGAGGGATTTATCCTTGTCCTTTTCTTCTTCTCCACTTTACCGCGGGTGGGTTTTTGCGTGGAAAGGGATAAAACACAGTGATAAAGCCGCGGGATGGAGGCAGCGAGGTTTGGCTTTGTAAAACCACCTCTGGCCTTGCGTGGGGCCGGATTCTATATCTGTATGTTTCGTTTTTCCCCCTTTCTGCATAGCAAAATGCGGGGAAGGCAAAGCAAAAGGCACAAAGACGATCCTCAAGATTTAGTAGCATCTCTCCCCGCTCCTAAGCTGGGAAGTGATGGGGGTGCTGGGCTGGTAGCTCCTTCCTGATGGTATCCCTGCCTATAGTAGGCAGTTGGAACTGGATGATCTTTAAGGTCCTTTCCAACCCAAACCATTCCATGATTCTAAGGCAGCTAAAAGAAAAACAAGGAAAGGTTGAAAAAAGCCTGAGGGTGCATCCACTCCAAACAGGTTGCAAGAATCTGACAGGTTAGGAAGGAGAAAAGCCGGATCGTCTCGGGTCAGGCTCAATTCCCCGCCTGACACCACCCGAGACAGTTTGATCCAGACCGCGGAGGGGGGCGAAGGGGGCAGAAATCCGATCTTGTGTTTCCGTCCTTGATGCATCTTTCCCCTTCGCTCCCTCTCTCTTTAAAAGCATTTAAATTAAAGCTTAAGCAGGGGAAGTTTTATTTGATTCTATTCTATTTTATTTTATTATTTATTTTGTTATCTGATTGTCTTACCATATCCTACCTTTTCTTATCATGACTTATCCTATCTTTCTTTTATTCCCTACATAAACATCTCCACTTCAAGAAGGGGATGAAGAATTAGTGATAAACCCAAGGAATAAGATAAATATAACTACTGTAACCTCCCCCCCCTTTTTTTGTCCTCTTTTGGGGTGTTTTTTTTGCGTCCCTTTTGGGGCACAAGGCATCTAGCCTGTATTTAATCTTCTTTCCCTGCTCTATTCCAGGCGTTGCTTTTGTAAGAACGCTGCTAAGGCTTAGCCACAGCCTCCGTGGTTGTATGAATTCAGCAATGAGCTGAAGCAGGGATGTTAGGATTTATTTTTCTCTCTCTCGGAAAAAAAAAAAAGGCACGCGAAGTTTGGGAAAAGAAGCCGGCTTTGGCTTTTATTTATCCAAAGCACATTTTGAACAAAGCCTGGGAAAGCTTTCCTTGGATTCCTCTGCAAGAATATGAGATTTAGTGGAATATTTCTTCACTAAATTGGGACTCCAGTGGGAAAATTGTATGTTGATGTCAGACGTTCTCATACCACGGGCTCTAATTTCCCTGAGGGCTCCAAAGCTACAATTCTCCTCCTTTATCCCCCTTCTTCCCCACCCCCTCCAAATATATATATATATAATGGAAAAGCCACTTTCCTTTCCATAAATCTAGATAGAGATTTTTCTGTGCGGGTTCATCGTGGTTTAGAGGCACTGACAGCGGCTGGAGCCGATTTTCCTTCAATAAAATTCCCACCTTGGCCATTTCCCTTTGTATGGAAGATGTCTGGAGGTGGGAAGAACCATAAATACGTGGTCTTTTTCCTGCAGAAAATGGCGTAGCGAGGGGGGATTTCTAAATCTTTCGGGCAACAATGAGGGGAGAAAAGGGGAAACAAAGAGGGGAGAAAGGGAAAATTAAGAGGAAAGGGAAAATACCCACGTGCCGCAGATTTGGGGTGAATTATTTGTGTCTATCCCTAACTGAAAGTAAGGATTTGCTTTTTTCTTTCTCTCCTCCATCCCATTTATTTACCGGGTGGTTTTCCTCCAGAATATGAGGGTGATAAAAAGGGATTTTTATCACAAAACTCCGCAGCGGATCAATTTGATTTTGGGTGAGGTTTCCCTGGCCTGGCTTGACTTTGAGCTCCCTCAGATGTGAGCACGAATGAATTTGGCCACAAACGCATCCGTAGCTTCAGGGTAACAGCTACCTTCACCCGTTTGGGGCAGAAATCCTGCTTTTGGAGCGTTTGCTTTGAATACCTACAAGTCAAATTATCTTTTTAACAAAGGCGATCTGCTGACCACCTCAAGATCTCCGACTGCAAACACGCGTTCACCTGCAAAACTGCGTTCAGCCCTAAATGTCCGTGTTTTCTCTTTAAGTGGGAGAGGGGCAGTAAAGAAAAAGGCTAATTAAGAAAGCAAACGGCTAATTTAAAGAAGAAACCAGCTATTTTAAAGGAGATAAGGTCGAAAACTGCCTTAAACCACAGCAGTTAAAGCGCTGGAGAGAAGGGAATGAGAAACAACATGCAGTTTTGCAAAGAACAGAGCTGGATATCGCAAGGATAGATCTAATTATTTGAGTTATTCCCACGGACTCGGTGAGGAATCTGTTTCTCTCTTCCTTTCCAGCAGGAATAAAAAGATAGATAAAAATACACTGAATTCCTTCCAGGGTCCGTCTCCAAGATGGCAGAGGAAGGGAAGGGGAACAAGACAGAACCATCCATGTCCTCAGAAGAAGAAAAATCAGGTTTTCCTCTCGGAACCCGCTGGTAGAGGGAGAGGGAACCGCTCCCTGCAGAAATATCCATATAAACCCTTCCTTTTCCCAGAGCGATCTGCAAGCCCAGAGCCGGCTGGAGGCTGAGAAAGAGGGATTTCTAAGTCAATGTTATTTGATATAGGTCAATTTTCCCTCTTCCTTCCATAATTTAAAATATAAGCTGAAAATAGGATGCGACGGAGTCCTCCAGCCTTTACCTACAAGAGCACAAGCAGAGGAGTACTTGTGAGCTTTAATTTGGGGGGGGGGGGGGAACTATATGCATCTATATATGCATACAAAAATAAATAATAAAGGGAGGGTCACACATCTGCTCTTATTTCTAATTGCTCCTTCCCCTCTTCCTATTTTTTATTTATGGGTACCACTCTCTTAAGCAGTTCCACATTTTGGGAAGCGGAGCTGGTCTGGGTTCATTACTCGCCATCGCGGGTAGAGCCACCCTCAAAGCTCAGACATGAAAAGAAATTATGACACCGACCCTTCCCTAGGAAACCGCAGGGTTAAATGGGTTAAATGTGATTTTTCATCTCCGTTACCTCCAGAAAAAGACCCTTTTCTCTTGTTTTCTTCCTCTTTTTTAGTTTTTTCTCTCTATTTCGCTTTTTAATATTTCTTTCTCTCTCTCTTGTTTTCTTCTTTTTTTCCCTTGTTTGCTTTGTGTTTTTCTCCTTTTTTTTCTCTTGTTTTCTTATATTTTTTCCTTCTTCCCCCCCTCTTTTTCCTCTCATCTTCTCTTTTCCCCTTGCTTCCCCTCCCTCCTTTAATTTCCAGCGCATAACCCACTGAATGACAAAATTCAGTGTCCCATTGACCCACTCTTTCCCCGGAGCCGAGGTGGCAAAGCCCTTCCCCACCCGTCAGAGCTATTTGAGATTTCATTTCTCGGGCACCGGTTCCTTTCCTTGGGGCTCCCGCCTTCCCCCGAGCACCGCAGCACCCAACCCTGCCACCCTCGCAGCAACCTTTGCGTTTGTAGTGTACATGTACATCGAATTCCCTCCCCACGCCGCGCACATAGGGCATGTGCTACAAACTGTTAACTGCATCTTCCAAATTAAAGTGGGAGAACAAATATATCGAGGGCTGCTGAGGGAGGGAAGGGGTTTTGTTCCGCTCCCCCCTTCCCGTGGCCCCGACGTGGGGGACACCCGGCTTTAATTTACACGTCGTTTCTCGTTCGGCTTTTGCGTTATCACTCGAGCCATGTGGTTCTTGGGATGGGGGGGAAGTAGTTTTGCTGGGTGATTTCTGGATGGATTCACGGCGCTTTGTGGAATTCCAAAGGCGCGGGCACGGCTTTTTAACTTATTTTACTTGTTTTATTTATTTTTCCTATTTTATTCTGTTTGATTTTATTTTGCTTTATTTTATTTTACTTTATTTTGCTTTATTTTATTTTATTTTATTTTATTTCCTAAATCGTATTAATTCCACTATTTTTTCTTTTATTTTCCTTAATTTATTTTTCATTTTTATCTTTACATTTATTTTTATTTTCTTCTTATTGTATTTACTTTTATTTCTTTCAGTTCCATTTTATTCCATCCCATCCCCTTAGCTTTCCTCTCTTCATCTTCCCCCACCTCTACCCACCGCAGCCCTTTTCCATTCCACTTCCGAACCCACTCCCAGGCCCTCGGAAGGTGCCTCATTCCCAGTGCTCGCAGGGACCAGCTTGGGCTCCCTCGCCTTGAACTTGGACTTCGACGGCCCCTTCGCTCGCCGAAAATCCCCCTCGACAGCTCGAGCGGGGCAGGCTGATGGAGAACTCACCTTCGCACCCCACGGGACACAGGGACAGGGGGGGGTCGTCCCGAAGGGACCTCCACTCCCCATGGCACCCCCACCCTCCCCCCCAGGGAAAATGTGGGGGGAGCTCACCTCCCCTCACAAAGACGGAGACTCCAGTCCTAAAATGTACCATTTCCCCCCAGGTTTTCCCCGATTTTCTACCTTTTTGGGAGTGCTGAAGACCTCTGAGCTTCCTCTTTCCCTTAAGAAATCCTTCCCGGGGGGGCCCCCAAAGGCTTCATCCCCTCCGAGTCCCCCCCCCCATCACTCCCAGCCAGCAACCTGTCACTTTACTATCATTTTCCCTAATTTTCCCCAATTCCACTTCAGCCCGACCCCGCTTTAAGAACTAATTCACATCACATCCTCCCCCCCCCCCCCCCAAATCAGCCCAGACCAAGATACAACCCTCGGGGCCTCATCCATACCCCTACCCCCCCCGGCCTCATCTCTACTCCCACATCACCACTGAGCTATTTATCACTGATCTATTAATTAATATCAATAATTATCACACACGCGCGCTCTGAATGGAGGGAAATCAAATTATTTCGGAGAAAATTGGGGGGGGGGCGCGGGGGCTTTTGGGCAGATATTTTACTTTTGAAAAGTATTTTAGCTGGGGGGGGGGGATGGGGAAGTACTTTGGGAAGGAAAAAGTGAACAGGTTCCACCGCAAAATAATAAAGGAGGGGGGGAAGCTTTTTGACACACACACCCCCCCCCGAAGCATCGTGGGGTGTTTGTCCGTCGTTTCCCGTTGGAATATCGAGGGTGGGTGGTTTTCCTTGCCCCCCCCCCCCCAATATATGGATTTGAGCATCCTTCGCCCACGCTGAAACATGGCGGGGGGGGGGGGGGAGCTTCGAGGGGAAGGGTTCCCCTGTGTTACTTTCGGGGTGTACGTGGGGACACTGCGGATGGGGGGGGGGGGGGGAACACGACCCAGCCCCCCCCCCACGCGTGTCTCTTTGTGCCTCCCCCCCCCGGTTCGTTCTCCCCACGACGGGGCGGGAGCGCAGGGACGGAGGAAAGGGGGGGGGGGCACCCAACCAATGACCGTGGCGATGGGGTCACGTGTGCGGGGACACGTCGGGGCGGGGGGGGGGGGGGGGGGGGGGGGGGCGTGGCCGCGGCGGATTTCTTAATGGAGCGGCGGCGGCGGGCGTGCGGCGCATGCGCGCGCGGCGCCGATATGTTGGGGGGGTCGCGGGGCGGCGGGGCGCGGCGCGGAGCTTCCCCCGACGGCGGCGGCGGCCGTAGGGGGAGGAAGAGGAGGAGGAAGAGGAGGCGGCGGAGAAGGAGGAGGAAGAAGAAGAAGAAGAAGAAGAGGAGGAGGAGGAGGAGGCGGCGGCGGGAGCAGCGCGGCATGACATGACGGCACCGCTCGGCCTCCCCCCGCGTTGGCCCGACGGCCTCGCCTGCCGCTGCGAGGACGCCCCGCGGGAGAAGAACCGCATGGAAGGGCTGGGACACTGCCGGGAGATGATGCCCCACGCCGGACTCGCCGTGCCCACGGCCCCACCGCCACCGCCACCGCCTCAGGGAGCGGCGTACGCTGAGCTGGCGGCAGCAGAGCCCCCACGCCAGTGCCCGTCGGGGGCGGCTTCCAGCGCGGCGCTGGGCTACGGTTACCCCTTCGGAGGGGGCTACTACGGCTGCAGGTTGTCCCACTCCCACGGAGTCAACTTGCAGCAGAAACCATGCGCTTATCACCCCGGGGAGAAGTACCCCGAGGCCGGCGGGCCCCTGCCTGGAGAGGAGCTGCCGTCGAGGGCCAAAGAATTCGCCTTTTACCCCGGTTTTCCCAGTTCCTACCAGGCGGTCCCGGGCTATTTGGACGTGTCGGTGGTACCGGGGCTCGGTGGTCATCCGGAACCGAGACACGACGCTTTGCTTCCCATGGAAGGTTACCAACACTGGGCTCTTTCTAATGGCTGGGATGGGCAAGTGTACTGCTCCAAAGAGCAATCGCAGTCTGCACACCTCTGGAAATCACCTTTCCCAGGTAGGCTGCTCCGGGAAACGGCGTGCTCACCTGCTTCCCAACCGCCAGCTCCCACCGGAGGTGGGGATGTGCGTGTATGCGGATGAGTGTGCATATATATATGTATATACACATATATATAAACAGATAGATCCGTGTATGTCTGTATATGTAATTAAAGGGGAAGAAACGGCTCTGGAATGCCTCCTGTGCAAGGCAATGTGTATGAACATGTATGGGAAAGAAGGTGAAGCAATCATTTCTGAATCAAAATACACGCCGTGAGCTTGCTTGGAAAGTAACTTTGCCGTTTAATTCTTCCCTTTCTTCTCTCCTCCCTATGCTTGCCTCACCTAAAGAGAAGTGCCTTTCTCTTCTTTTTTATCCCTCCTTTTGCTGCTTCTCGAAATGCAGGAAGCTTAAATAGGAAACAAAAAAAAAAAATTAAAAAGAGACAAAAAGGTCCGAACACCCAAACAACCTTCTCTGGTGGCTCAGTCGAATGAGAAGTGTCGGAGGCTGGGACATTAATCATATCACAATTGCACACAATTATAGGAATAGGTGTCAAGTGACAAATGAGGCTGTTTGGAGGGCAAGGAGACAGGCAGAGGGGTGAGGGGGGTTGGCGAGGTTTCTGCCCGGGTCAGGTATGCACCCTGCCCGGCTGACAGCCCGCAGGACCCGGCGAGGCGAATGCCCTCTCTGGAGCATCTCTCAGCCCGACGAATACCCCGCTCTCTTTCCCTCCCGCTCCCACCGTGCCCTGCGTGCTCCGGGCCCCTAGGACAGCGGGAGGGAGGAAGGTGATGGTAGGTGCTGCCTCCCTGTCCTTCCCCCAGCCCCCCAGCGCTGGGTGGGGAAGGATGCTGCAGGGGATAACCACAATAAAAGAGGGGGGGGGAACTGACCCTTGGAAGGCAAGAAGGGATGGGTCGCGTTAGTCCTTCGGGGAAGCAATGAAGGACCACATCCGTTCATGTATTTTCCTTCTTAGTGACAAAGAGGGACGGAGAAATTGGCTTTCACGGGAGCTTTTGGGGAGAAGGTGGAGGGAATTTGGTGATGCGTGGTTGGCTGCATGATGAGTATATGAGGGGGCTCGGCGCTGGGGGTCCTTGCATTTAAGCTGTATTTGGAGGAGGCTGCCTCCCCAAATACTTTCTCTCCCCATTGCCCGCTGTTCCGGTGAACCCTCCCCTGAAGGCGATTCCTGCCCCCCACCTTTGCGGCACCCTCAGCACCCCCATTTCCCCCCTCCCAAAGAGCCGATCGCCCCCACGGCTCCCCCAGGGGCTCCCCAGTTAATTCCTGTCAGCCATAATTGGGGCTGCGCTGCCTGCGAGGAGAGCTCGCCTCCATCTTCCCGCTCCAGCCAGCTGGGTCACACCTTGGCGGAGAGGAGATTAGTCCCCCAGGTCGCTCCCCCCACAACCCTTGGAAGGGGCTGGGGCTGCCCGAAGGCTCGGGTGGAGTTTTGCTCCAAACCCCAGTACCAGCAGAGTAGGGGTGAAGGTGCCCCCACATCCCTGCTGAGCCCTTACTATTCCCCATAGTCCCTTTGCACAGAACAGAACATCTCCCCTGTCCCCCTCTCCCCCCCCTAACGAAAAGCCACTGGGAAGGGGGGCTTGGGCTATTCTTGCTGGGTATCTGAGTGCCCCCCACCCGGAGGGGCTTCCTGGGCTGCACGAAGCTGCAAGAGGGGCTGGGGTGCGGGGGATGCATTTGTCCCTGCATCAGGCTGGGTGTTCGGGGATCCCCGAAGAGGTTTGCTGATGAGGAGGGGAGGAATGAAGAAGGAGGGAAAGGAAGAGGAAAACTGGGCAGAAACTCCAGATATTGTCAAAAATCCATCCGTTCGGAAGGTCCCTTGGATTATTTGCACACCTTTAGTCAGCGGGTTGACTCGATGCTCCTTGTTTAGCAGCGTAGGCAGCGTCGCCAAGAAAAACACATTTCCACCACGTAAATTACGAATGTTATGTTATTATTCCTATTATTATAGTATTATTCCCCTCTCTGGATGCATTTTCTGCCTGCCTTGTCTCTTTTTTCCCCTCTTTTTTCCCCTTTATCTTTGCTTGCATTCCTCCACTCTTTATCCTCCTTTATCACCCCTTCCCTTCCCTCCCTGATGTGCAGAAATCCCTACACCCTGGGATGCAGAACCCCCCTCTTTCCCTCTTCCTTATGTATTTTCTTTGCTTTTGTTTTCATTTTTAATCCAGATGTGGTCCCCTTACAACCCGAGGTCAGCAGCTACCGGAGGGGCCGGAAAAAAAGGGTCCCTTACACCAAAATCCAGCTGAAAGAGTTGGAAAAGGAGTACGCGGCCAGCAAATTCATCACCAAAGAGAAGAGAAGGAGGATTTCGGCCACCACCAACCTGTCCGAGCGCCAAGTGACTATCTGGTTCCAGAACCGGAGGGTCAAGGAGAAGAAGGTGGTGAGCAAGTCCAAGACAGCGCATCTCCATGCCACCTGACAGAGGATGACTTTGGAGGAGAAGGGGCAAGGAAAAGGAACAAGAAGAGTAAATATTTATCTGGTAGCTTGTATGATGAGATCATCAGGACTCTGCTGATTCCAACTAATTATTTAAAAAAAAATATATAGAAAAAAATCGACATTCACGAATGCAGACGAGCATCCCCCAAAAAACCCCACCGAGCGCATCTTTGATTTATCCCTCCACCCCTCTCTGACTGTGAACCCCCCCAGGTCTGCTCTGAGAAATCCACTTGATAAGGTTCAACTGTGTACATTTTTGAAAGAATATACTCATAAGCTAAGAGTGTAGTTATGTTAAAAGAGAGATGAACTCTGAATGTCGCCCTGTAACGTTGTATAGTCCGACCCCCTCGCCAGTCTTCCCTATCTCGGGCCATTCCACCCACCGATATATCAATGTATGGAGAACCTATGGCAAAGTTGCATCAGCTACGTATTTTCTCGGCACTAGGGACCGAAAATAAGAAATAAAGCTGCTATTGTGGGAAGAAAACCATTGCTCGGTATCGCTTAAATATCCCGACCACTGATTTTAGGTCCTAGATGGAAGGGAGTTGCTGTACGAGACTATTTTGGGTATGTTCTCCTGAGGGTTTCTATATCTCTGCCGTAAAACTGGAATGTCTGTGCTCCGCTGACAAGATGGAAAATGCACAATATTGTCTTTGGGGTTTGTTTCTTTCCCTCTTTAACCCGGCTAATTATCGACAGTGTTCTTTGGATATGTAAAAGCATCCTTTTTTATTTTAAATGTCTTGTATATGTATATAATATTGTGGTGTCCAGACGATATGTACCGACTGCAGATGACATTTCTTAAAAATAAATACCTTTTTTTTTGTTGTTGGTTTTGCCTTGAGGAGAGGCTCTTTGTGCACCTCTTTGTAGCCCTGCTCCTCTCCCACCCTTCCCTCCAGCTGCCTGCTATCCCCACACGGCGCGCACAAGCCGGGCGGGAACCTCCGCGGAGAAAAGATGGGGGAGAAAAGGGGCGAAATCTGGCAAATTTGAGTAGAAAACTCTTAATCAGGGGCTGCCTGAAAGCAGGCGGAGGATGCGAAGGGTAGATGCCTGTCCCCAAGGAGGGTTGTTCCCAGGGGAAGTAAAAAGCGGGGGGGAATAAATCCGCAGAGGTTGACCCAGCTGATTGCTTTTTATTGACGTTTTCCCCCTATTTTTCCTCTCTTTTTTTTTTTGTCCTTATTTTCCTGCCCCGCCAATTACCCCCAGTGCAAAGGCGATGACTTTTCAGAGACTCTTCTAATCTCTTTAAATCTCCCTCTCAAAGGTTTCGCTAAACCTGTTTGACTTCAGCTCCTCCGTCCCTAGATAAAAATCTCCTACCCGCGGATCTTACGCGGCCCCGAGCCGGCCGGGCAGCTCGGAAAGAAATACGAGAAAGGAAATTGTTTCCATAGGCGCATTACACTCTACCTTAATATCTGCTAGATTTAATCACCTCGTTAAATGATCAGAAGGGGAGGGGAAGCGGGGAGAAAAAGCTTTTAAAGGCATGTAACCTAAAACAATGTTATTGCGGGTTAAATTTGCATCGAGCGTGTGCATATATTTATACGAGGAGTAGATAGAGCCGACACAAGCTCTCTCAAGCTCTAGGAAAATAAGATTAGCATTGGTGTTTGCAGAAATGCGAGCGTAAACACCTTAGGTGCTCAAAGTATTATGCATAAATGCATATATATAGAATTTATATACACATTTATACAAGGGTATATAATGGCATGTACATAGGACCGTGTATGTCCGTTTCTTTTTATGATCTGGGCGTCGGTGTGTAGGTATTATATATATGTGTGTTATATGTATGTGTGTGGGGCTTGGCGGTGTGTGTGTGATTTATATAAGTGTGGGTATTAAGGCGATCTCTGTATCTCTGTATGTGATTCTATCACGTATAATATGCTGCATATACCAACGTATCCACACACAATATATAAATTTATATATATATATGCAAGTGCAGCCCTCTATGTTATTCTATGGAATGGTGGGTAGATAAGAATGTATGTTAAATATATAAATTTATAGGTACATAGCCAAGTGCAGCCCTCTATGTTATTCTGTGGAATGGTGGATAGATAAAATATATGGGGTTTATATCTATAAATTTATATATGCAGAACCAAATGCAAACATCTACATTATTCTATGGGATGGTGAGTAAATAATATGTACGTTAGATATATAAATTTATATATATATATATGAATTTATATTGAAGTGCACCCTCTGTGTTATCACACGAAGAGGTGAGTAAATCCCAGTCTGCGCCAGTGTGTATGTACGGGTCTACCTATAGCTTTATAAATGGGTACAGAAGATGATGCATGGCGGGGTATGGATAATCTCCCTCCACCGACCCATGTCCCCCCTCCGAAATACCGGGAGAGCTCCATATGGATTTGGAATCCCTGTGTGATCCCGGATCTCAGGTAAGGGGGGACTCCGCTTTGTCTGATACTGGTAACAGGGCGAACTGGGAGCTGGATCCTCTCCTCTCACCTCCCCATCCCTTCGCGGAGGGGTGAAAAAAGGGGGTCTCTAATTTCTAGCCCCCTTCCCTGATTTCTCCAATGAGTGGAGAAACCCGGACACTGATCTGAGGGTGTTTCCTGCCTTTATTATGAAGAACTGCTGTTTGGAAACACAGGCAGAGCTTAAATTCTTATGTTTTTAATGCTTTTGTCCAAAACGCTCAGCTCTGGAATACTGCAACACCTCCGGCAACCCATCGCTGCAGCTATAGCGGGATGAAGTCGATGGTGAAAACCTACGAGAACCACCAGAATATGTAGTTTGGGTGTAAAACAAAATCCCCTTCTTCCTAAAATAAAGAAATAAATAAATAAAGGTAGCTTGCTGTGTGTGCAGACACAGCAACGCCTGAGAGCAACTCCAGACAAGCCCAAATCCAACATCCTGACAGCGAACGCGCTGGTGGCGGTGGCTCTGTTTTACCTCCTTAGACCTGAATTTAATCTTTGGGTTTTCTTTCTTTTTTGAAAAAAAATAATAATAAGAAAAATATTAGAATGAGGATATCGGGCTGGTGCTGTCAGAGGGAGGGAGAGGATAAGGATAAATGAGGGGGTTTTGTTCTTTAGGGGTGTATATAACCGAGCCCAAGTTTCCAGTTTTAGAAGTGTTTGTCAGTCGTGGTTTAATTCTGTCGGAGGGGGACAGGGCTGTCTGTGTCGGTTTGTGTGTCGGTCGCTCTTTCAAGTCGCGTGGGAAGTATTAAAAAGGAAAGGGGGGGGGGGGGGGGAAGGCAAAAAAAAAAAAGAAAACAAACCCCAAACCAGAGAAGAAACAAGAAATTCATTCATGACGCTTCAGGGCACCAAGGGGTTTGGATGCAATTGGTGGGCAGATACTGGCGAGAGAAGGAAACCAGGCAGTCTCCTGCCATTGCCCATGGTTCCCACGATATTTTGAAATACATTTATATTTTCGGTGTCGCCTGACGCCTCCTCCCTCCCCTCGGGGGCTGGCCCACCGCCCGGGACCCGGCGAAGAAGACGGATGCAGGCAGGCGATGCTGAGGTGGGAAGCTTTACGGGGGAGTGTAGACTCCAGGGAAGGGGGACCCCAACCCTGATGTGCTCGAGACCTCGGGGTTCAGTCCTCCCAAAGTGGGACTGAGTCTTAACCCCGGAATCTGCTCGGGATGACGGCGGAGGGAGGTCGGGATCGGACTCTCGGGGCAGAGAGGGAATCCCGGACAGACAGATTTTCCCTCCTTGGGAAGGTTAGACCTTCTCTGCCTCCGCGCACATCCGCGGATACTCGGTCTTCTCTTTAATATATGCACTTTGGGTGAAAAAAAAAGGTGCTTTCGGGGCTGGTCGGACAAAAATAACACTTATTTTCTTCTGGATAAACCCTCCTAGCGATCCCAGACATGGTTGATTTGAGTTGTTCGGTTTGGTTTTGGGGCTGTTTTGGTTGATTAGTTTGGGGATGGGGGGGGAGATTGGGGGATTTTTTTTTTCCCATACGAAAGGCAAAATGTAACGTTCAACTCAAGTTACTTGGTCATCCTCTTCCAAGCTCACTGAACGAGGCGCTTGCCCGGAGGAGAAGAAATTCAAGTAAGAATTGAGCGCACACACTCAAAACCCATAGAAGAGCTTGTTATTTCCCCTCTGAAGTTCCGCGGGCAGGGAAACCGAGCTCCATCGGACGTGAACACACATCCCCCCTCCCCCGGAACACAAATCCATTTAATTTCTACCTTTTTTTTCCCACTTATTTCTTCGCACTCCCGATAGGAAATAGCACTGGGAATCGCAGGCTTCTCTTTTCCCTGCTCATTTATCCATCAGCGCCCTGCCCGGAGCTCGCTGGGTGTTAGGTCAGCAGGCCGTGACGTCACTCCTGTATTACCCTTGACCGTGACTAGGCGTTGTTTGACCTTGACATCACGAGCTGCGGGGATAATAAGCGCGGGGACCCTCACCCTTGATCTTCTCCCCACCAGGCAGCTCCCGCTCCTGTTTACAGATAAACAAGGTGTTATTTGAAGTCTAGACAGGCGGGCTAATGGCCAACAATAAAGCCCTGAAAAGGAAGTTTCCCAAGTTTAGCCTTTTCTTTCCTTTGTATCGAGGACTTTGAATAACTTCCCAACCGCAGCCTTTATGGTAAAACCCCGGACAAGGGATTTCCCTCTCCCTTTTTTTTTTTTTCCCTGCTATCTTTTTTTGTTTGGTTTTTTTTCTCCTTTTTTCATTTTTATTTTCCTTCCACTGTTTAATACTTTCTTTCTTTCTTTTCCTTTCTTTCTGTCTTTCTTCCTTTCTTTCTTTCTTTCTTTCTCTCCTTCTTTCTTTCTTTCTTTCCTTCTTTCTCTCTTTCTTTCTTTCCTTCTTTCTCTCTTTCTTTTTTCCTTTCTTTCTTCCTATTTTTCTCTTTCTCTCTTTCTCTCCTTATCGCTTTCTCTCTCTTTCTCTCTCTTTCTCTCTTTCTTTTTTCTATTTTCCTTCTATTTTTCCCTTCTTTCCTGTATTTTTCTCTCATATTTTCTCTTAATAGCTCACCCCTATTTGCATATGGATTTTTTTATTATTCTTTTCTCTATCGCATCTTTTAAACGAATAACTTCCTAATCTGGAGGGGGAATTCTGCTCTCGCAGCCCTGGCGCTCAGTGCAGAGGTGAGTATAACTCTTCCTGGTTCACTTTCTGTCTGTTATGGAAGCGCTTGGTCTTAAAAAGAAAGGCGATTTTGGTTTGGGTTTTTTTGTTGTTGATGATCTCAACAAAAGAGGCTTCTAAAGGCTCTGCCAAAATATTGTTTCTTAAGCCACTGACAGCCAACACAGTGTGTGTATGCACACACATCCCACAGGCTCCTCCAGCACCGCTGGGTCCTAGCTTACAATCTGCCTCGCCTACGTGGAGCAGCACGTTGGGGAAACCCTCGTGTTTATGGGTGTTTAAGAATTATATCCAGCAAAATGTCGTGTCTCCTGTCGCCTCCGCTTTGGGGGAAGGCTGCTGCCTGGCAGGGAGCTGGTTCAGCCCACAGTGGGACCCGCCGTGGGTTTAATAAACTCCCTTTCCTCCTCACCACTTTCCCTTCCTTTACAAGGAACATTAAATAAGTGAGATCACGCTTTGCAGGCTCTCCAATTGTGATTCGCTCAAGAGTCGTGATTTCTAGACCATTAACCGGTTTGTTGTTACAGTTGTTGGGGGGTTTCAGTCCTCCAGGGGAATTACAGTGCAAAACGCCAGCTTCTCCCTCAAAACAGAGCTGGGGGACGAAGCCAACTTCCTGAAAGTTGGGGACTAAACCTTTGCCTTACAAAGGATGCAGGCATCAGTTTACATTAGTCTAATAGGAGGAGAAGATCCTCTGCTGGCAAAGCTGGGGAAAAATATCATGATATTCCAGGCATTTAACTATTCCTTGCACCGAGGCTGGGACCTGCCGTCTTTAAAACTGAAACCTGCCCTGGATGATTTGTATATTGGATGAGCTGAAGTGTCGTAGACGTTTTTATTCCCATCCATTTACCTCTTTCCCATGTTAATACTTCTATTTTTTTGCCCAGCTCCTACGGATTCCTTTTTACTACCCTTTTATATAGATATCTAGAAGGTGCCTTGAGCACTTCTATGTCTACGAGGTGTCTTCTACACCAGTGTATCTATGAGCTGTCTTGTACACTTATATATCTATGAGGAGTATTGTACACTTCTTTATCTATAAGATGTCTGTAGACACGCATCTTCCACATCAGAAAAAGTAGCTGGGACAGGTTTCAGTGATATATAGCCCGAAATAACCATTCTGTGGGCTTTCCAAAGCCTGTCTCTATTTTATTCCCCGTGTCATGTATCTGTATATTTATCCTAAATACTTCCTTTTCGGCCCTGGCAGCTAACTTCTTGTTCGAGTCAGCGCAACTCCTTACAGCTCCCAACCAACTTGGGGTGAAATTCGGTTGAGCAGAAAAACTAAGCCATGACGGGATGTGTTTTTCCAACTTGCAGAAGCACAAGAAGACCTTTTAATTCGCTTTTGCCCCTCGGTTTTCCGGCCAGAAAGATACAATATATATGTTGTGGGCTATTTTTGCTCTATGAGGGTTGAATTTCACAGTCTTTTCTGAGAGAAAACTGAAAGTGGGTATTTGAAAGATAAATGTGTTGCTGTGGCCATTAGGCTGAGGCCGTTTAAATTGGGTTTTTTCCCTTAAATTCTAGTTTTGATTTCGTGAAGAGACAAGGCCGGAGGGGTGGAGGAGACAGAGCCTGTGCCAGGGAGGCCGGCGGGGGAAAAGGATGAAATGCGGGATGAGGAGAAGTGGAATTTTTATTTCTCACGCTTTGGTAGAGAGGGGAGGCGATGGCGCAAAACGGGAAGAGAAGGAAGATTGGAGTGCAGGGATAAATCCCCCAAAACACAGGGAAAAAGTCAGCCCCAAACTTGGGCTTCTTGTTTTCCCCGTGCAGTGATGCTCAACCGAGACAGTCATTAGCATAAGATGTCGATCCTATTTACTACACTAGACAGTGACCTTGAACTGAGACGTTGCAATCTCTCTTTTCCAGCGTCTTTTTCTCTTTCTTCTTTGTTTTTCCGGGGGCTTTTTTTTGTCCCAGGGAAGCTCCCAACTGGGATGAAGCTTCTCTCGGCTTCTTCTCACCAGTATCTCCAGAAAAGCTCCTTGTACAACTTGGGGAGGTGGGAAAAAATAAACCCTCCCCGAGGATTATTAAATAGCAATATCGGCGTCAAAAAGGTCTCTCTACCTGAAAACCCGGATTCCTGAGGAAAAGTGCTGAGAATTATTTTGTTGGGCTGCACAACTTTCTTTGGGAGGATGAATACTGGGGGAAAAAAGGAAGGGAGGGTTGCTCGAAGTGATATGAGGCGGAAATGGGGATATATTTTGGGGTAGGCTCTGCACCGCCTAAACCCCCCGATGCCTGTGCCCCAAGCAGCAGGACTCGGCTCAGGCTTTCGTTTTTAAGCTCCGCTCAGTTTGTGTTGAGCATTAGAAAAGCCCCAGCGCTCAACCTGAACTGGGAAATGCGTTTTTAATGGGGAAGAAACTCCAGGGAAACGCGGCAGCTTTGCTTAAGCGTCTTTCGGGTGAATTTTATTTCCCCCTTTTCCTTAGACCTGCTGTCCGCTTGCAGCGGGAGCAGCGCGGAGCTGGAGAGCCCCAGCCAAGGCCACCAAGAGCAGGGAGCTCCTCTCCACGCTCTGCATCCCTTAATATATTTCTGGGCACGGCTGCGGCATTTCCCAGCTCTAAAGAAAAGGAGGAAAAAAGGAATAAATAGGGGAGCCGGGGGTGTTTTTCACCCTCTCCCTTGCTGTGATGCCCACGCTGACATTATCCCTCCACCAGTCTGTGGTTCACTTGCTCTGCATCTCAATCCTGCAGTTACTTCCCCACATGTTTCTTTGGAGGTAAATGTGAAAATTCATTATTTTTTTAATATTTTAACCCTGGGAAAAAAAAAGAAAATAATCAATAGAGAGGAAAAGCCCCAAATACCCCGAGGCTCCTCTAGAGCAAAAAACGCACTTTCCCAAGGTCCGGTGGAGAACAAAGCCGTGCAGCACCCGGGCACGTCTTCTATGGGGAATTTTGCAAAGCCAAGAGCAAGGTAGAGGAAGGGTTTTCTTTAATAAAAAAAACCCAAACCAGCAAACAAAGCCAATTCAGATGGCAACCTCCGGGGATCACGTGCTCATTTTTATATAAACTATTCCTCCCCACGCTTGCCCAGCGTTTGCGAGCGTTTTCTTCTGCAGCGAGAAGACACTCTGGGAGAAATTGCAAGCAGCTTTTTCACTTATACCTGCAGGGAAAAAAATTCCTTGGCAAGGTTTAAAGAGGGGGATAAAAAAGTGCTAAATTTTCATTCTAGCAACATATTTCTAGTAGTCGTATTTCTTCCTTCACAGGCAAAGCGTGTAGGAAGGTATGCACATATCTCTGCAAGGTATGTATGCAGCATATCCATGTGCCAGGGAGAAAAAGGGATATAGGAAAGAGGGAGAAGAGGGTTTCCACCTTCAGGAGCTGTCCATGGAAGACAAAACAAAGCACCTCAAGGAGTTATTTTACTGGCACCTGATTTTTCTTGCAGGGCTGGGAGGAGGGGGGGGGGAGCTGAAGCCCCAAAATGATTTTATGCTTGAGAAATATATCAAATATTGGGGAGGGAGGCTACCGGCAAGGCAGCAGTTGGGGAGACGAGGCTACACTCGCCCTTCTCAGCCTTCGCGGAGCGCTTCCGCCCCTGCGCAGCGGTTTTACCTCTACAGGAATATTTACGGTACTTTGCAGAGTCAACCTGGCAAGGGGAGCGCTTGGGAGTTGCTCAAGGCAGGGAGGAATGCAAAGCCATGCAAAAATCCAGCAACGGGAAAGCGGGGGGGGGGGGAAATGTTTTTTTAAAAAATAAAGGAAAGGGGGGGGGGGAGGAGGAGCAAGGAAAAAAAAAAAAGAGAAAAAAAAAACACCCCAGAAAAAAATCGAAGACGAACCACCCTCAAACGCCTTTGCGTGTTCTCCGTTTCCATGCGATGCACCTTTTCCAGTAGTATTATTTTTTTCCTTCCTCCGACGTCTTTATTTTGGACGGAAAGAAGCCAATATTGATTTTTGTTCATTATTCCCACCCCCCCCCTTGTATTCCTTTACAGCAGCTCTTTTCAGTATGACCAGGAGAAGACGATGGGTGGGAGGGAAGAAGAGCTCCGTAGTGTTACGACGGCAGAATATATTGCTATAAGGTGGCGAAGAACCAGCTCCGCGTGTGTGTGTGTATGTGTGTACCTCTGTTTCCATGGGTGAGGACCAAAGAAATGGGGGGCAGGACTATAATTCTTTCTCAGAAACAAAGCAAAAAGAAGAATTCAAAATATAGATGGAAACACTTAACTCTATACGTGTGTGCGCCCTGGTGCATATGGGATATATACCGGGTAAATTAAGGCTATATACAGTCGTGTTCTTCTGGCTGCTTTATTCGACACAGGTCATTAATAAAAGCAATTGAGGATTGTTAAAAAATCTTCCATCTCTTCTTGAGAGAGTGTGGCAAAAGCTTGGGAAGAGGCTGCATTTCCCCAGCCCACGACAAAGCCGCCTAGTCCGAGAGGAGCTGGGGAAAATGATAATAATAATAATAATAAAAAGGAGTAGGAAAGGTCGCAAATAGCCTCCAACTCTGCCATCCCACCACGCGTAAATATAAGCCTGTTGCGGGCACCATCATTCGTCTCCTTAAAAAGCCCGTAAACTTTATATGACACAATATCTAATAGTAATTTATTGGGGAGATATTGTAAATTCGAACTGTTTTAGTTAATAAAGGAGCTAATTAATGAGAATCAGCCTCGCTTTTGCAGATGGTGGAGGGGTCCGAAGTGTTGCCGGGGGAGGGACGCTCAGCGGGTTTGGGGTAAAATCCTCTCCTATCGATTATTTTATGCCAAATATGACATTCTAGGGAGCTCCGCGCTTCTTAAGCCAGCGCTGGGAGCAGTTGGGGCTTTTTTTCTTTTTTTTAATAAAATGCTTTATGGGATTTTTTTTATGATTTGGGGGGGGGGGGGGGAAGGAGGACGGGATTCGGGGGGGAAGAAAAGGCGTAAAAAAGGCGGAACTTGCTGTTGTGTTTTGTCTCGGCTGCCAGGGGAGGGGAGGCCCCCCCCACCTCCCAGCGCAATTTGGGGCTCACGTGACCCCCCCGGACCAATGAGGCCGAGCCGTCGGTTTAACTATGTTTAATGTCAGATAGCAATAAAGTAGAAGCTTTCGGTCAGGCCCGCGGAAATGGGCGAGCACAACCTCCTTAATCCCGGCTTTGTGGGACCTCTGGTGAACATCCACACAGGAGACACCTTCTACTTCCCTAATTTCCGGGCCTCCGGAGGGCAGCTGCCCGGTTTGCCTTCCCTCTCCTACCCCCGACGGGATAACGTCTGCTCCTTGCCCTGGGCATCCTCGGAACCCTGCAACGGGTACCCTCAACCCTACCTGAGCAGCCCCGTCTCCATTAACCCTTCCTTCGGTAGAGCCTGCGACCTCGCCCGGGTGGAGGAAAGCAAATGTTATTACCGGGAAACCTGCTCCGAACCCAGCGGGCTCAAGAGGGAGGAGAGGGGCAGGGACAGTGCCTTGCTGCCCCTCGAATCCAGCCTCCCCACAGGCATGGGGGGCAATTTCAGCAAATATGACTATCCGAGCAGCGAGGCGGTGCCTCACGACCCTCCTTCCTGCCAGTCCTTGGAGTCAGACTCCAGCTCTTCTTTGCTCAATGAAGGGAATAAAGGCACGACCGGAGAAGCGGGGGGTTTGGTGTCCCCCCTGAACCAAGGCAGCACTTTAGGCAACGGTGGTAAGACCCGGGAAGGAGGACCTCGGGGCTGGAGCTGGTTGTGTTGGGGTGGGTTTTTTTTTTGGCTTGGAAACTTGCCGGCTTGGGGCTCCTCCGGGGTGTAATTCATGGGCTCAGCGGTGGGAAGCGGCGTGTCTATGTGTGCTGAGACCACTAGGGGTAGCACCGAAATCCCTAATGTTTTATTAGGTGGTGCTTCTTTTAAAAGAAAAGGCTATAAACATGTAAATATCCCATTAAAAAAAAAAAAAGAGGGAGAGAGACGCAGAGCAGGGTAGTAGTTGCGCATCCCTGCGCAGCGCGGAGGGCTGGCGGAACGTCCGGGCGCCTTTGGGGGACATCGCAGAGGTGTGTCTTTCCAAGGGAAGGGGGAAAAAGGGGAGGGGGTGCTTAAAAACCGTAGGAAAACACAGCCTTCCAAGTTGGCATTCGGGTGGAGGTTTCTCCTTGCTGCTTTGGAGCCCTTCCTGGGGGGCCCCAGGCTTCTCTCCCGCTCTCTGGCCATGCTTTGCTGCATGTCCCGGTTATAAGGCTCCCCCCTTTTCCTTTCCTCTGCCTCCTGTACATCACCCGTGGGCCTGGGAGGCGTCTGGGAGCATCCCCAGGCACAGCGAGGGACCTTGGGAAGAGCGGGGCTAATAGAGAGGTGCAGAAAAAGGGGTGCTGGGGGTGCCCCCCCCCTTTTTTTCTTTACGAGAAGGTTTGGGATGGGGTTTCCTTGCCAAGTGCTAAACTCTCGCTCCCCATTTGCCAGGTGCTCCTTGGTACCCGATGCACACACGGTCCCGGAAAAAGCGAAAACCCTATTCCAAGCTGCAGCTGGCAGAGCTGGAAGGGGAGTTTATGGTCAATGAATTCATTACTCGCCAAAGAAGGAGGGAGCTCTCAGACCGATTAAACCTGAGCGACCAGCAGGTGAAGATCTGGTTCCAGAACCGGCGTATGAAAAAGAAAAGACTCCTCCTGAGAGAGCAAGCTCTTTCTTTCTTTTAAAGTTTAAAAAACGTCCGTGTCGGGTATTAAAATTAAAAAAAAAAAAAAGAAAAAATATATAAAAATAGAAAACTAAAAGAAAAGGGAAAAAAAAATCCAACTAAACCCAAAACAACTCCCACATAGACTCTCTAGCATTCACCCGAGCTCCCGGGACTTTATCTGATCACTCTTAATCCCCCTCCCTACCCAGAAATCAATGAATAAAGAAATAATATTAATAATTTACCAGTTTCCCTTAAAATACGAAACCCGACAGAGAGGAAAATAATAATATTAATAATAATAATGCATCTTCTCCGCCGGGACCGCGGGGGGACGGACGGCTTCCAGAGATGCCCGGTGGGCTGAAGGGGAGGTTTTGAGCCCGACTTAACCCGCTTTGCCTTTGCCAACAGCACAGGTAGGGTTTCCGTGCAGCGCCGGGCACCGTCGGGGGCCGCCGGTTCCTTTCCCCCACTACTTTCCACTCCCCATCCCTTCGGTTGACGGCGAGACCGGGTTTGAGGGGGATAAGGGAAGATCCTGGAGCTCCTCCTGGGCTGGCACGTAGGGTTTAGGGCCGGTTTAGTGGGAAAGCGAGAGGGAAAAATGGCAAAAATAAAGAAATGGGGAGGGAGTGACACAAAAAAAAAGGGATGCAGGGTGTTGTCCTAAGGGACAGACCCCTCATCCTGGTGGAAGGTGCTTTTTTCAGTGCACGGTGTGACCCAAGATGTGGTTTTCTCAGTCTAAATTGAAGGCTTGCGGCTGATGAATATCTCTAGGCTTAATCAGTATCTCCAGGCTTAATGGGGACCTATACGCTTAATCAGCATCTCCAGGTCTAATGGGGATCTCTAGGAAGAGGCGAGAGACAAAGACTGTGTATATATCCGGTGTATATGGTATATATCTATATAATATATGAGGTCTGTGTATCACACTATGTTCCTCGTATGTAGATACGAGGCTTTGATGCAGGCGATGGTGTTGTCCTCAACGCCAGAATGTCACAAGGAGAAGGAAAGTGCATCCCCCACCCTAGAAAACCCGCCCAGGGAAGAAAATCTGACTTTCCTTTCACGTAAACTGAGCCTTTTGGAGAATTTTCTTTCCCCTTCTCTCTGGATTCACAGCTTTTCTCTGCACTATCTTAAAATTACATTCTTCCTCTTAAAAAAAGAGAGATGTTCCTTCGCGACAGTTCTGCTGATGGAGTGGGTACACTGTTTTGCTGCTTTTATCGATGAAAACGTAGGGAAATAGGTGGAAAAAATGCCCTGTTTTGTACCCCCCGGTGATAACAGCCTGTTGGAGTCTGAGCGAGTTGCATCTCCCCTTCCCTGGGATAACTGGAAAGATGCGCTTTGTCGCTTGGGTGCTATCTTCTCAACAGGGTGTTTTTTAAGGGAATATATGGGGTGTTTTTTAAGGAAATATAACTCATTTAGCTACGTTTCCCTTGCTCAGCAGCCCATCGGGTTAAAAACCTGCACATTTATAGCAAGGGCGATGCTTTCTTTGCCTCCCTAAAAAAGTCCTTCTAGCTGCAAGTAGAGACAGACCCAACTTTAAGAAGAGGTTTTGGTCTTTGGAGGACATGAAGGGGTGTTTCCCTAAACCCCCCTCTTTTTTTTTTTTTCCCCTTTCAAAGCAATAGACAGGGGCCTGGCAGGATGCGAGGTGTTTTCTTTGTACATGTACTCTGATTTTTGGGGGCGGAAACACCAATTTTCGTGATTCCCTGGTTTAAAGGCACTTTCAGTCTGGGGGGAGCGAGGCAAGGTGGGGTAGGACGGGGGGAGCAGCAGGTTTAGGGCCTTGGGAACCTTTGCCTGCATGGGAAATTGTAATTTCGGATTAAAAAAAGAGGAAAAAAAACCAGGAATTTTTAATCCAGGCTGAAGGGGAGAGGGGGGCGCGGTGCTGCAGCCCGGTGTTTTGCCACGCCGTGCTTTGCTCCATTCGTTTTATATCGGAGGGGGGATTAATTTTATGGCAAAGCAGCGTTTTCTGGGAAGTCTGGATGCTCACCACGTGCTCCTGCTTCCACGCGTTCATGGTCATGACCAGCAGCGCCGAGGAATGCTTTTATTTACGAGCTGCAAAGGATGGAGCCGACTCCTTAAAGGGGGAAAAAAATCCCTCCCCGGGCTGAAAAGAGCCTTTTCCTTCAGCTTTATTTCTGCAGGAACACCCAGCAGAGCCCACTCCCCTCATTCCCTGTCCTTCTCCAGCTCCTTCCCTTCTTTTCCCCATTCCCATCTCGGGAAATGTCACAGCTTTATTTCTTTCCACTTATTTTTACAAAGAAAGACCCCCTATCTCCTCCCTCAATGCTGGCTCCCGGGTGAGGGTCCCCTTTTGCCCCTTAGTCCCATACAAAAGAGCCGCCGCGGAGGGTACCGCCTGTCGCGATGCTGTGCAATAGAGCCTAGGATGTGTTAAACCACACGTACCTATGGATCTATCTCTAGATGCTCCAGCTCAACCACGTGCAATTAAAGGAAGAAGGTGATGTGGAGGAATGTAATGTCTTGGGGCGATTTGGGGGGTGGGGGGGGGTGGGTCGTGGGGGGAGATTTTGGGGAGTGGTCGTGGCTTTGGGTGCTCTCAGAGCACCCTGTCTCTGTGCCGCGGGGCAAAGCCTACTCTGCAGAGGGTGACTTGGGGCTCTGCAGTGTCGTGGGGACTTAAGGGGGTGGAATTCCATGGGGAAAAAAAAAAGGACTAAATCCACCCAGGCTTTGCTGAGCAGCCCCCCCACCCCTCCCCGCAATGAGGCGGCGTGAGGAGGGAGGCTGGAGCCTGAGGAAGGTGAGGGTGAGTTACGGTGAGATGTCAGAGATGCTGTGTTGGATTTCAATCCCACCATCCCAAAAAACAAATCAATCCGTTTCGTTATTCTTCACCCACCGAGGGGCACTTGTAGCCCCCGAAAAGCTTCCCCCCCCCCCCCCTTTCCCCCGACACAAAGGCCAAGGCACCAGCAGCAACCACTAGAGAAAATGCCGAAGAAAATGAAAATATATGCAATATTCTCTTCCAGATCGCTTTAAAAAGGCTCCTCGGTGGGATTTCTGTTCGGTCTGTGTCTGTTCTCCGTGTACGTGGCATTGTTTTTTCTGCTTGTACCCCTAGTCTAGGTCATTGCGGTTGTTAATATGCGTCCTTCGCAGTATAGTTCATATGTAATGTTCTTTACCTCAAGTTATTCTATGTAGGGTCTATGCAAATGTCTGTTATAGCACGTTCCGGCTTTATATAGTCATGTAAAAAGATGCTTCACAATAATAATAATAAAAAAATATAATGTATTATTATGTGATTTCTTGATAATAAATAAAATTGCCCAAACATCTACTTGGTGATTTACTGTTTACCATTTAAAATGAGTATTAAGTTGCAAGGTTAATAAAAGAGTAGCAGAAAAATATATTGGCCAGCCTTGCCTTCTGTGGCTTGTAGATCATCTTTGGGTAAAAAAAAAAAAAGGAAAGTAATTAAATGAATGTGTAAAATGCGTTGTAAAAGGAAAGAAATATCGCTTGCTGCGTCGCTCTAAATATAATTAGAAAAATCCTGGGGAAACAAGAAGCATAAGTTAATCTTCAAATTGCTGGTTTAATGAGAGTTATACTCATGCACGTAGTATTAATTGGAAGCAAAACCCGACCGAGATGCTATTTTGGTGGGTGAAGAAGCTTGAACATGGGTTAATTGGGATTCTTTTGTCTCTGGTGGAAGGTTCAGGGGAGCTCTACCTCTTCTGGAAGCGGACCTCCTGCCCAAGGGGCTCCCACAGTCTCTATGTACATATGGGAAATGCTATATGGATGGGTTTCCTTATGGGTACAGGAACCAGTTATAGATGTAGAAACCAGTTATAGACATAGCTGTAGATATAGGAACCAAAGGAATGTCAGAGTTATCCTGGATGTGACTTTAAGATGGGAATGAGACGTGAAAGCACAGCTCTTAAATTGGAAATATATTAGACTGGCTTTAGATTTGGGCATCTTGATGCTTATTGTTATGGTTATGATTATTAGGACCAGCATTATTGCATTTCTTCGGTGTAAATTTGCAGCAAATTCATTTAACAAGAGGAAAAAATAACCCCGTCAGGCCAATTTAAATAAATTAGATTATGATTTCCTCGATCTCTCTCTAAGTGGATATTTATATATAATGGATTCTCTGCTTTTTCCTTTCGGGGGAGATGCCATACACTTCCCAGAGGCAATGGGGGTTGGGGGGGGGGGGGGGGGGGGGGGGCGGAAGCTTTTAGAAGATCGTTAAGGGATTTTTATGAAAGAAATCCTAAAGACAAGCACAATGGGGTTATGGCAAAGTAACTGATGCTTCCTCCAGTCCTAGCTGTACCCAGACCCAAGTCCAATAACCCCCAGCTCAGCCCACCCTGCAGTCTGGGCACACTGGGAGCCACTGGCCTGAACCTCAGCCTGATGGATGGAGTTAAGAACAGATTTTTCTACGAAGAACACACGATTAAGAGAAAGTATTACTTTTTTTTTCACTTTCTGAACCAGAATGTCCCAACACAGAGTAGGTGCACTTGGGGTCTTCCAAAATTACAAGAGGATTCGTTCAGTCCTGAGCAGTTTCCTCTTTCTTTCTTTTTTTGCAGGAGCTGCTCCATTTGGACACAGGAGGAGGAGGAGGAAAGCAAATATTTCCATAGGAATGGGCCCCACTTGCAGCAGCAAACCCCAGCCACCCCTCCTGAAAGATTTAGGGTTTGGTGTATGAAGAAGCAGGAGTTGGGGCAATCTGTAGGGATGAGGTTTTCTAGAGTGAAAAATGACCTTTTTTTCCTGCAATATTTACTTTTTTACTTTACTTTTTAATGTTTTAACATCGATGCACACACTTTTCCCTCTCTTTCTCTTGCTCCAGGAGGATATTTGTACAAATATATTGTAGAAGCAAGCTCAAATTAGACTTTTCTCTACTTTTATTTCCTTCTTTCTATGTCTCTGCACCAATCTGGCAGGAAAATGGGCAAGAGGAGGAATTATGCCTAACATCTGACTGCTATAGGGTGACATAAATTGTATATATCGTAAGTCGGTTCACCTTGAACAGGAATAGTTGGGTTTCAAAGACATTCAAACACTCACGAAAATAGATAAAACTTATTTATTACCAGCAAGCGGATAGAACAAATTGTTGCTTCGCCATAAAATCCGTATTATTCCTGGGCTAGTTTCTTTTATTCAGCAGCGTATTTCATTGCTTTGGCTTTAAAATGAATTCGTTAGTGAGGGGAGAAGGACCTCATCTCTTTAATTGCGAGGAATATTTCTACCGCTAATGAGAAGGACCGAGGTGCTGTTTCAGTTACTGCAAAAATCGCAGAAAATATTAAAGCGTGAGGGTCAAATTTAGGGATTTATTCCCATTTTGGTACTCTCAGTGTAGAGTCAATGCGGCGAATAGAATGTGCAGAGCAGAAATAGGAAAAAGGGGGTTTTCCTCTGATCCAGGAGATGGGGTCTTGACACCTTTGTGCCGAAGAAACGTCCGAGTTCTTTGAACTCCCCCTGCAAAACCCTACCCGATCTAGGGCTGGATTCATTTCAAAGCCGCTTTAAGCAAAGTTTAACCCGGCAACACCGAGAAAAACACGTCCAAAAGTCCAAGTTTTCTTCTCCTGCTCCTCATTTTCTTAACATCCTCTCTTTTCTGGACCAAAGCAGGATTTGAAACACCCAAGTCCTGGCGGCCCCGCGGCGGTTTAGCAGAAGGGAAAATAGGAAGAATCCAAAGTTCAGGAGAAAATAAACCCGGCCGCGCTGCAAACACCCGGGTCGGGGTTTTTGCCTGGAGGGGAGTGACCTGGAAATTCCTCCTTTTTTTCTCCTGTAAGCCCCCCAAAATGAAGAGTAAAGGCGTAGCCTCTACAGCGTGGGGTGCTATAGGCTCTGTATAGGTTTCCACGGGTGTGCGTGGTCTTCGTGTGGGCTCAATCCCTCGGACCAGGCCAAAAAGGAGCTCGAAAAAGAGGGGAGCGTCAGGGTCGTGGGTGCGCGGGAGGGTTAGAAGGGTGGGGGGCACCTTGACCTGCTGAACATTGCCGCGGGGGTGCTGGAGGTGCTGTACACGAGAAGAACATGCAGGGGAAAAGGATTTGGGCTTCAGTACAGCATCTGAGATGCCCGTGTCCTTGAGTGGAAATAGTTTGTATTCCAGCCTCAACCGAAGCTCTCCCAAAAAAACGCCAAAAGCAAAGAACCCCCTTGCATCTTCCAGTGCCACAGCAATTAACAATAAATATCAGAATTCCCATTAGAGTGAGAAGAACGGCTGGATTTCCTTCTCCCGGTCTGTGTGTGGCTCGGGGTCTGTCCTCTGGCTAATCCCGCGATGTATTAACTATTTGCTTTCCTTCCCTGTGCATTATCGGGGCTGTTTTCAAGCACCTCTCCCCCCAGCCCCCATCATTAATATGCCAATTATTTCCTAGGACTGCCTTGGTTTGATTCTGAGTGGGGGTTCATAAATATAAAATAAACACAGAGTGGGAATAATTAGCAGCATTTATCAGCATAAGGCCACCCGCCCCACTTTGAAACCTTCCAGACCCTGCGAGGGGAAAATGAAGTACATTGCAGGTAATTAGTTTTGAGCAAATCATTTCGAATAGGAACTTATAGGTAAAGCCTAATGAAGTGCAGAGCTGGGGGGAGGGAGGGTTGAGGGAAGCCTCTTTTTTATTGCTTGGTAGGTAGCAAGTAGACACAGCAATATTTTACTGTTGAGAGAATAAATTAATTAATATATCTGTAGCTAGCAACTACAATGGCTCCATGGATGACTGCATTTAAAGGAGATATATGTATCCAGTCTCATTGGTGTTGTTAACAAGAGTGATAATAAAGATGAAAAGGATAAGAAAGATAAAAAGATCACTCGCCTTGTACTCCTTACTGTGGGTAAATTGCGCGGATTTTCTAATGGCTGCGTCTTGTTGACTCTCCACAAATTTCCCTTTTTTTTTAGTCAGACTTCATTAAGTGACTTTATTTTCATGTTGCTCAAATTGGAAATAAAGGTACGCGCCTCTCGCTTCCCAATAAATCTCATATTAACTATCCTTCTCCGCGGCTTAAGAGGGGGGTGGTGTGGTGTGTCTCCCTTCTCTCGATTTCAGCTCCAAAAAACCTTTATCTTTGAAAATAAAGCGTTTTTCCTGCTTTTGTCAGTGCGGAAATTCAATTTTCCCCCTCCTATGCTTTTCTGGTACCAGAAAAATGCAGAAATCTTATATCTCCCTCAGTCAGAATAAATCACATTTAACCCGTGTTTCAGTCTAGCTGGAATACGAGCGCATGTGCCTCAAATCCGCCTTCAAAATCTACCTGTATTTTTTAAAGAGACTTTGTGCTTTAATTTTAGGCTTGCGTTAGCCAAACACTGCCACAGAGAACACATAAACCATCGGGCTATCTCATTATAAAAACGTTTGCCAAAATTAATTCATTTCAAAGGGAAAGCGTATTAATATTCATTTTCGCAGCCACTACACTCCTGTGCCTCCCAAACCTACACGTCGGCTGGAGAAGTGTCGATAATTACAGAGAGAGTGGAAATTCATTTTATTTTTATGATTAACCAGTAAACTGTTATGAGGTGAGACGAGACGCTGCTAAAGGAGAAAGCATTTAAAAAATTAGGTATGGAAAAGTACAGTGTGAGACCCAAGGTAGCAATGAGGAATGTCGGGCAGGCTTCAGGTCCAGTAAAATGAAGGGGGAAAAAAAAAGAATCAAGGCCATACATACCTCCAATTAAAATATCTGGCGGTAGAAATAATATAAGAAATTATATTTTAATAGATGATGTGGGCCAGGGCTTTTTTTCCTTCGCTGAAACATAAATCCCAATGGGGTTTTGCGGCGATCTGTTAGAGTAAACGTGTGTGTGTGGAGGGGTGTATGTGAGCACTCCGCGGAGTGGAAATATCCATGCACAGCTCCGGTGTGTAACCATGGAGCAAGGTAGGAGTAGGGCACAGCTCACCCTACTCACTCCCGCCTAGCCTAAGTCCGACCAACTCATCGCACCCATGGGCAACCCACTGCAGGGGTGGGGGAGGACACGACAGCTAAAGCAATACTGGGATTATTTTACCCAGTTGTGCTCATTTTGGGGGGGCTACCGGCTTTTTTCCTTTGGCTTTTCCCTCTCTGTAGCTCTTTACGCATCACCCCACTTCCAAATCCCTCATTTCCAACTTCCATCCAAGCCCAAAACACTGACTTTATGGGTATTTAAACCAACCATCTTCATCTGTAATTGTGGATGAAGAGTATTTATTGCTCCGGTGGATAACTAGATATATAATTATCTCTTTATAGAGAGACTGTGAAATAAAGCATCTGTCTTCCCCCTACCCAGACACACACAAAGGCGGGTGAACACCGACAAAGTTACACATCTGCACAAGCACTTCCTTCTTTACTCTTTTTCCACCTAAAATGCGTTCACCAAAGTCCTCCTCCAACTTTACAAAAATCCTCCTAACCCAATAAAATGGCTCTTCCATGAGTTTTGGGTATTTTTCTTCTTTTTTTTTATTTCCTAAATGGGGCTAAAGAAAATATTTATTTGCAAAGAGGAGCCGTGCTGGCTGCCGCGGTTCTACGTTGTCCCCTTTATTTTTTATAAGGAAAAAGGGATTTTGGGGGTGGATTTCCGGGACAAATAAATAAATAAATGTTTGGTTGGGGGAAAAAATGTGCTGTGGGTTTTTCGATGCCTCTTTAGAAGATGGGGGGGGGGGGGCGTGTGGTGAGAGGGGGATTCACGGGGAGAATGGAGGGAGACCAAAGGCTCTGCTTGACTAGAATCGAGATAGTATTTCCTTGGTTTAGGCAGCGGGCAAACTTGCTTTCAACCCCCCTCCTCTTCCGAGACTGCAAATAAAATTGTGGGAATTCGAATATCTGGGGGTGGGGGTCCCAGGCAAGAGCTGCCCTGCACTCACCCTCACACACACACCCCAATACCATTTTATTTTATATTTTATTTTATTTTATTTTATTTTATTTTATTTTATTTTATTTTTATTTTATTTTATTTTATTTTCAATGTCTTTTGAATTTTTACTTCATTTTCTTTTGCTTGCTTTCTTCTTTCCCTCTGCTTCCGCGCCTGCGGAGGGCTACCCGCGCTGCCCTGCCCGCGCTGCCTTGCTCTGCCCGCGGGAGGAGCCGTCTGGGCTGCCCGTCTGGGTGGGCGGGGGCCGCCCTTGCAAAGTGAAGGTCAAGTTAAGCCTCCAGCCTCGCTTTCCGCGGCCTGTCCGCGCTGCTCCGCCGCGGCCCCGCGGGCAATGCCATTGCCGGGGACCCTCTCGCTCAATGCCGCAACCTTCATTTTGATTAAACCCCTCTTTTTTTTCCAGTTCCCCCCCCTCCTCCAGGCGGTGAGGGGCAGGGAGAGGAGCCAAGTGCTGAAATAGCAAAGGCGGAGGATGATTTTATGGAGCCCTTTTCTCCAAATCCTGATGTTTTTTATCCTTTCTCCCCCCCCCCTCCAGGCTGGACTGCAGACTTCAAACAAGGGCTTTCCCCCGTCTCCTTTTTCTTCTTCGTTGTTTTTTTTTTTTCCTTGCCTTTTTCCCCTCCTTCTACTCTTTTCCCAGCAAGATGCAAACCCGTCTGCCATGGAGGAAATTAAACATCATAAAGAAAAGCCCAATTAAGGTTTAATGTCTGAACATTACCATTTCCTCCAGAAAACAATGAAGTTCGCTCGGTAAGGAGAGAGGCAGAAAGAAAGAAAGAAGGGGGTGAAGGGATAGAAGAAGGGAGGGTGGGAGAGGGGCAGTTTGGTGGTTTTTTTTTGCCTCGAAAAGGGAAAAAACGGGCATGGAAGGGTAATTATTAAATAAAAAGGGGACGATTAGGTGGGGGTAGGGAATTTGGGGGGTGAGCCAAGCTCCTGTGCTGTCTGTGCTCGGAGATGGGGATAAATGGAATAAAATAATGTGGATTTTAATGCTTGGGCAAAGCGGTTTCTGCTCATGTTTGGCTCCTGGGAAAGTCCTGAGCAGGGGCAGAGTCTGGGGGGAAGGGGTTAATAATAAGGGGTGAAAAGGGGGGTTGGGTGTAAGGGGTGGGGGTGAAATCCCCGAGGCTCTTTACCTCTTCCCTCGCCATAAGTCCTGCTGCCTTTCCCCTGTCTCCCTTTCTCCAGGAGCTGCTTTCATCCTGAAGGCCAGAAAATAATAATACAAAATGAAATCCAAGGGGGGGGGGGGGGGGGGAGAAGCTAAAAAATAATATATATCTATAAACAAAGAGGATAGAAGCCAACCCAACGCACCCGAAACAGCAAAACCCACCACGTTCGGGCCGTAGGAAAACAACAGAAAGCGGAAAAAAGCTTGGCCGGGAGGGGACATTTACCAGGTCTGGGTCTGTGTCTTTGCATCCCAATTCCCCCTTCCCCGAACCCCAAATCTTTCCCCCTTCCCCGTGAGTGGCGGGGCTGCCTTTACCGAGCCTGGAGTGGCGACGGCACCCATTAAAATGTGAATGTTCTCTGTTCGAGGAGGTTTTGGTCTTTCTCTTCTAACAGGCAGATTTCGGGGTGTGGGGGGTGTGGGAGGGGGAGCATGGTGGTGGTGTGTACCCCCTGGTGACAGAGAGGGCCTCACAGATGTGACAATGGCCATCCGAAAAGCCCCAAGACCTTGCGAGTGGACCGAGCATTGCCTGATGCTGCAACCCAGGCCCTCAGACACCGAGAGGTGGAAAAAAAGGCTCCACTTCTCTATATTTTCCACTTCCACGAGGAAACGGTGTTAAATATTCCCCCTGATTCTGGGGAAAAGAAATGGAAAAGACAATTTTGCATATGCTTACTGTCCTTTAATGTGAAGAGATAGATGGTTATTTGGGAAAAGCTCTGTTCTACGGGATAGAAATCCGTAGAGTAAGAAAGAATGCGTACACAGGTGTAATATAGCGATGAATAAAGATCTGGGAACATTTATGGTGTAAGAACAAATAACTTAATACTTCTGCATAGAGTTGTCCTTGTTATAGACTCACAAATTTCTGATGGGTATGGGAAAGGAGAAAGAAGAGAGAAAGAGATAAATAAAGACCAAGGAATGAAAGGAAGAAAGGAGGAAAGAAGACAAGGAGAGAAAGAGAGAAAGAAGGTAAGAAAGAAGGAAAGAAAGACATAAGGGACTAGGAGGAGGGATTCGATAAGAGTCCAATCATTGGACCAGTGTTTAATTCGTAATTTATCTGCTCTCTGTACATGAGGTATTTTAAAGCCAGTACCTTATTAAAGGAGAACTCCGGATACATTAATTTAGACATAAATATTAATTTCGACTGAATGCAGTACCACTAAAACATTCAATCCTCACTCCCGATGAAGAAAAAGATGGAAATATAGGGGGTTATTCTGCGGGGGAATAGAGGAGCTGCTTGCAGGGGGCACAGAAATAAAGTGAACAGAGATTTTCGTGCCCAGATCGCTCTGCTTCTCCAACTGAAAGTAGAGATGGATGAGCTTTTGCGTGCGAGAGAATATTTTAGAGGAGGAGGGCCGTGAGTGCATAGGGGAAGGCAGGTTATACACATTATATATAACGTATATCTACATTAGCTCCATAGGTAGACGGAGTGGGGCGGCCACAGACATTTTCCAGCGCTCTACCTTCCCCGACAGCATTTATCTTCTAAAAACAGTATATACATTTGGAAAATGTCACCCCGTGAAGCAGCTGAAGGATTTTGTTTCATTTCACTCTGATTAATGCGGGATGGAAGAGAGAACCCAGCTCTGTCGCGCCCCCGATTGCGAATTATTGAAGTTTATCCCCATAAATTCTTGAGATTCGCCTTTGATCAATGCTTATCAGAGGGAAATACACCGAGATGCTGGCTGTTGTGGAAAGAAAAATATTAAAAAATAATAAAAAAGGGGAATGCGGGAGCAAAAGGCTTAAAGTGCAATACTTGGAAACGATTTCCTGAGTATTTAAGGATTAAATACCACGCATGCAAACGAGTGTGCGGTTTTAATAAGGCTGGGGTGGATTAACCGCCCACATTCTATTCTGAACTTTGCATTTCGGGGCTATTTTGCTAATAAAGGGATTACCCAACAGAAAATACATTTTTTCCCTGCCACAATTTCCTACTTTTTGCATAGTTTTTGCACATTTTAGTGGCGCTGCTAAAGTTATCAAGAGGGCACGTCTGGCGAATAAAAGCTTTGCTTTACTTATTTATTTTTTAGGTTTAGGTGTGTTTTATATGTCTTCCTTTGTGTTTAAATAAGTATTTGTAGAGGTTTGGAGAGGGGGAAAAGAGAGGGAGTCTGTTGAATAGAAATAGGTGTCGCTTAACGAGCTCCTGTGGGTTTCCTGTCTCCTCTAAGCTGAGTTTCTCAGGGACTTCAGGAGCGAGTTTAGGACGCTGTGAAATTTTACTCGCATTCCCCAAACCTCGCCGTTCCACAGGCTCCAGCAGCTCTCTGCAGCTGAGCTGTGCAGGGGAAATAAGGTAAATAAATAGATGGAAGCATCGATATTCCACTGGGCTCAGCTCCCCCTGTGTAGAAGGGGGAGAAGGAGCCGTAGCTGAGGAGAAGATGAAAATGAGGGGGAAGGCCGATTGGCAAAAGCTTAGTGATGCTGGTGATTATCAAGCCTAACTCTTCTTAACGCCTCTTCAGCATCACTTCTATTTGAATCTGACACCCGCAGCACATTTTTATCCCAGACGGTCCCAGCCTTGCCTGCGGTTGGGAAGCAGAGTTCAATCTGCTTTTATCTTGATTAAGTCCACATGATTTTGAACTTGCAGCTCAGGTCTAGAGAGATCTAAGTAGACTTTTTTTTCCTCTCTCTCCTTTTTTCCCCCCTTTGAATTGTTCACAGCTTATATAGTTTTCTTTCGCAGCCTGGCGTCCATCCAATTAAATTTATCTCTGCCATTTGGGGGCTATAATATTTTCCAAGCGCTTCCCACTTGTAGCTATTGTCTCTCCCTTCAGATTTCCTCTACACATACGTGGTGTCTAGTGATCTGTTTACTGGCCCGAATTTCCTTTCTTTCTCTTTTTTTTTTTTGAAGTCCATCTGAGGAAGTAATTGTAATACCGTCGTGGAAGGGAGGGAAAAATCACCCTGAGAACATCTGATAGGCCAAAGTCATTAGACATCACAAGTTGGAGCCTATTTAGCAAAAGCGAAGCACATCTCTGCAGCTGCGGGGAGATGCAGCTGCTACAGAAGTGCTCTGTGCTCCCCAGCACCACGTTTCTACCCCGAGTGAGCACAGGTTAGCACTGCAGGTTGGGAAAATTCCACTCTTTTTATCCCTTCAATGCAAACTCTGATCAACTGGCTGCAATAGGGAAAGATTCAGGCTCTTGCATCAGCTATCTTGAGAGCAGAAGTGAGTAGCAATGAGTAACGTGGTAAGCCAGGTTGGTATAAAATCTAATATTTTCAATTATTTTCTAGCATCCCCCTGCCCCCTCCTTTTTCCTCCCCATTCAGCAGTTTTCCTACTGTACAGGCTCAGACAAAGGCTTCTTTATGGCAATACTTACAAACAAGTTTTTGAGCGAGGTTGGGAGGTTGCTAACAAATTTACATGGCTTTCAAATAACCCCAGCTTTGAGGGGAAGGAAACAAAAATAATATCTCCTCTACCCAGTGGAAGGGGGGAAAAAAAGGAGGGGAAAAAAAAATAGATGAATGATTTATTGAGAAGAGTTCAAGTACAGGATTAACCTAAACCAAAATATAACTTCAGATGTTTACACAGATCAGCTAAAGCCAGCTTTCACAACTCCAACTTTTTGATTTGGGTACAATTGCTACAATGTTTTTTTGGTCACGAAATGCCTCTGACATCCCTTTAAAATTCCTGTTAGTAACGCAAAACACATCTCAGCAGCCTTGAGCCTATTTGCCTGCTGAAAACGCTGTTAAATGTGTTAAGTGTTTGCATTATATCAGGCAAATGAGTGTGGACTCCGGAGCAAGGGGAGGGGGGGGGGGATAGCTTGGGAGGGGCTGATTTTCTTTTTTCTCCCACTGCACTTTGCTTTGTGTGCTGGGGAAATTTGGGTAGAAAAAGGTCTCTGGTTCAGGTGCCAACATAAAGCTGGGTATTTAGAACTGCGGAACAGGCACAAGGAGAGACGAGTTCGGCACTGCGCCTCTTTTTCCTTCCCTCCGGCTAAGACACAAGTAAATAAAGGGGGGAAAGTCCTCTTGTTTCATCTTATACACACAGTCACTTCAAAATCAAGAAAATCAGACCCTTTCTCCCCCCTTCTCAAGTTCCCCTGGATTATTTTTCCCCCTTTCAAGAGCGCAAATACAGCTTTTCTTTAATTTGCCCCTCTACGCTCTAACCTTTCTCCATTAGCTAGGAAATGAAGCAGGTTTAAAAACCGAAGGGATTGAAATGCTCTGGATGCTTTAAGGCTATGCCTTAAAGTTATTTGCTTTTTTTTTTTGAAGGGCAACCAAAAGGAATGCGAGCCGCCAGCCCTCATTCCGTTTTATGGTGGTCACTTTGGTGGTCAAATTCAAGTGCTGTGACTCCACAGCTGCCTCATCTCTGCTTCCTCGCAGGAAGCAGGCAAATCCTACCCTTTAAACCGGGTTTAAAACCCCAAAACGACACCAGGACTTGGTTTAGATGTATTTACCTACGAAGAGCAATAAATTATTCACGCACCTAGAGGAGAGACGGCGAGTTTTGTGCCACACGGATTTTTGTTCTTTTGCTCTTGTGTTGGGGTATTTTGGGGGGTAGATGTGCTTTGGTTTGGGTTTAAAGAGCTGCTGGGATATTGTTTTTTTCCAAAACCCCCCTCGAATTCCTCCTCTGGGTGCAAAGCTTCATGCTTACAGCCTTTCAAGGGAATCTAGATGGGACTAAATATAACAAAAATTGTGTATTTTAGAGCCTTTACCCTTTTAATCGGAGGGAGAAGATCCTCCACGCAGGTTGCAAACAGGAAGGAACAGGGGAAAAAATAATTGCACTCATAAACAATAGCTTAACATTATTAGTTTGTAGTTAGTATTAATATAGGTCCATAAAAAGCCAAGTTAAAAGATCGCTGACACTTTAATTAAAAGTTTTGCCAAAAACGACATCTAAGTCATAAAATAGGGTGGATTACAAAGCTGAAGAAATCCGTATCTGCAGCCAGAGTTCTTGCCTATATATATATATGAATATATACATATATTCATCAGCCAAACGGCGCATGAGAGAGGAAAACGCAGCTCATTTTGTGATTCCAGAGGTATTTATCTGTGTGTACATCTCTGTCTCCACACACACGCGTTCAGAGACTCTCGCATGCCCTGATCCCTTATAAAAAGGGATTTATGAGAGCGGCTCTTTAAACAGAAAATACAAAGCTAGAGGGGAGGGAGAGAATCCAGAAATTAATGGGAATAGATGATCAGGAGTGCATTGTGGCATTAGAGGCTGAGGAAGGCTCAAAGTGAGGAAGAGCCCACAACCTTAACATGCGAAGCCGCCATGTTTTCCTTCAAGATTTTCTAATAAATACATAAAAATCCAGGCACACCGCCTGATAAACACTATAGTTTGGAAAGCTTTACTGAAATACCCGTCTTATTTTCCGCTCAGGCATCTTGAAATCCTTTGCTCTCTGCTCGGCTGCAAGGTACGGACTTGTGAGGCTGTTTTCTCTTGTGAAAATAATCTGTTTTTTTCCTTATTTCCCCCTTGTATTGCTGCAGAACTGCAGGTTATTTGTATTTGTAGCAGAGAAGGTGCGTTTTCCTCTCCAATTTGCTCCCTCTCCCCTCCGAATTAAGCAACCACCCTGGTTAAAGTGCTAACAGCAGGTTGGGTGCTAGCAAATTAAATCAAATTAAATAGAGAAGAGCGAAGTGGAAAAGGAGCTTCCCAGGAATGCCCAGCTGCAGGAGGGACACCCCCGAGCAGGACTGGGACCCTCTGTTGCTCCTTTTTGGTGAATTGGTTATTTTCAGGTGAATTTATGCATGAGTTCTTAGGGGAACAAAGCAAAAAGGCTGCAGCCGCCGGGGCTTTTGCTGCTGGACGGCTGAGATTTGCCTTTTCTCCCTTGTTACTCTTTGAATTTGCTGCAACTCGATTTAGCAAAATCCTCTCTCTAAACGCCTCTCGCTCTCTCCTGGTGCATCAGATCTGCTCGGAGTATCCAACGCACCACGGTAGAGTTTAGGTCGCATTTACGCTTGGATAATTCAGTATTTTTATTTATTCTTCCCCTTACTGGGCGTTTTAAAATGTGTAATTCAAGGGGGGAAAAAATGCCTCGGTGGCATCCTGTAAAGAAAAGGATAAAAAACGAGGGATGCGCTGCAGTATTTTCATTTATAGATGTAAGCAGCAGCCGCCTCTGTTCAGCAAAGAAAGCTTTTCCACCTCAAGCAGATGATTTCCTATCCAGGTGAAAACCCGATAAGTGCCCAATTGTTGCAGACAAATTCGTTCCTTTAAGATTATTTAAATGGGATAACTCCTCGGAGCCTGGTGCCGCGGAAGTTGCCCGTCCTTGAGGCGCACATTTCCAATGGGTTTGCAGAAGAGGTTTTTGAATTATTATCATTTTCCCATGTCATTCTTTCCTTCCGCCTAACAATTCTTTGCAAAACTCTGGCAGTGCTTCGATATCTGCATTTTTTTAGTCTGAAAATGCACAAGGGCAGAGCAAGAGGAGGCTCCGGGGCACAGGAGAGAAGACAAATGACTTTAATAAGAATATCTTTTTTAATTCAGCTGGAAGAATAAATGATGCGAGTATTGGTGAAAGTACATTCATTGATTGACAATAAACAATTGCATTAAATATTCAATATGCCACTCTTACGTAATAAATATTTAACCAAACATTAAAGGAGGTTTTCGAATATTTATTAGACATTGACTTAATTCATTTGTTCTATGCCTTGATATATCACTAATTCGATATCAAAAGTCATTAAGCCAGGCCTGCTTTAACTCGGAAGTTGGAAACTTCACACGTTCCCCCGCATGCTGTCACTGCTCAAATGGTATATTCTCCATAAAGCACGCCAACTTGGTTGATGTATAGTTGATGCGCACACAGAGATCAACATAATTAGCGTATGTTAGAAGCTTGTTAATTAGCACCCACCCCCTCACTCCCAGATAGTAGAGATTTAGTTAGAATTTAGCAGCCCAGCTGTAGGGAGAGCTGGGCATTCCCGCCTGCAGCAAGGGTTTGGGGAATGTTGGAAAACTTACTTCTGCGTCTCCAGCGATTTTACTGAGCTACCTACAGCCTACTCAGGAGCACTTCTAAGGATAGAAATAGCCATCATAATAAATTAGAATAATCAGCGGAATTAAGATATATTCTTAAAAGGGTGGAAAAGCACCGGTCGAGCGTCCTAAGACCCTCCCTCCCTCCTCCTCCCCAGCCCAAATCGCCCACACCCCATCTCCAAACCCTGCTGAAAAGCAGCAAGCGGAATCCACATAGGAAGGAGAGGAGGGAAAAGAAAGAAAAAGGAAAAAAAAAAAACAAAACCAGAAAAATAAAACAAAAGGCAAGAAAAATAAAAAAGAAAAAGAAAAAGCACGGGGGCGAAAAAGGCAAGAAAAAATAAGAAGTGCAAGGAAGGGGGAAAAGCAAGGGGGAAAAAGGCAAGGGAAAAAAGGCAAGGGGAAAAAAGGCAAAGGAAAAAAGGCAAGGGAAATAAAGGCAAGGGGAAAAGAAACAAGGGGAAAAGAAAAGGCAAGGGGTAAAAAAAAAAAAAAAAAAGCGAAGAAAAAAAAACCAGGAAAAAAAAAAAGGCAGCAAAAAAAAAAAAAGGCAGCAACTTCACAAGCCGCCCCTTGTACTTGTTCTGCTGCGAGTGCTTACAAGGGGTGTGCCTTCAGGAAAATGAATACAAATCTGCCCTTGATTTTCATAATGTTTCTGCGGTGTTTGCAAACCAATCGTTTGAACCTCTGAGATCTTACCTAAGTGAACCACTCCTACGCATCTAAGTGCTCCAAACTGATATATGACAATATCTACTTTGGATCACGTGTCCGCCGGAGCGACTAAGACGGATAGCGCGTCATCTCGCCTTCCCAAATTTTTTCCCCTCCGCACATCGGATCCCAAACATCTAGCTATAGGAGGAAGAAAAGGAGAAAGATGTTTAACTCGGTGAACCTGGGCAACTTCTGCTCCCAGTCGCGTAAGGAGAGGAGCGCTGAGTTTGGAGAAAGGGCAGGTTGCGCTTCCAATCTCTACCTCCCCAGCTGTACCTATTACGTCCCTGAATTTTCAACTGTGTCATCTTTCTTGCCACAGGCCCCCTCTCGCCAAATCTCCTACCCTTACTCCACCAACCTCTCGCAAGTGCAGCCCGTGCGAGAGGTCTCCTATGGTCTAGACCCCTCGAGTAAATGGCACCACCGCAGCAATTACGCCTCGTGTTATTCCGCAGAAGATCTGATGCATAGAGAGTGCATCCCGCCTTCCACCATGACCGAAATGCTAATGAAAAACGAGAGCGTGTACAGCCACCACCACCCCAGCTCCAACCACCCGGCACCGACGGGATTCTACACCAGCATGAACAAAAACACTGTCTTGCCCCAAGGTTTCGACCGCTTCTTCGAAAATGCCTATTGTGGGGCGGAAAATCCGGCTGAGAGCTGCCTGCAGAAGGGTGAGGGCAAAGTGGAGGCAGAGTCCCAACCCCACGCACTGTCATCCCGCGGAGAGCAAGGTATAGACCCGGAAGATGAGGAGGAAAACACAAACCCAGGGTCTTCAGCCTCGTCCTCTTCTGTCACCAAGGAAGGAAGCAAAAGCAGCAATTCGAGTAGGTAGAGCAGTAAATGGAAAGGTTAAGGGACTAGCCCGTGTGTTTTGTCGGTCAAATTTTATGTGGAGTTTTATAAGCATTCAAAGGATTTTATTATAACCTACAAAGCTCTTTCTTCCAACGAGAAGAATTTTTACGATGGGAAAAGCTCTTTGAAAAAAATGGAGATGTTAGGTGCAGACACAGTATCTTAGAGTCTGTGAAATTTTAAAAGCACACCATCGTGACAAATATTAACTTTGATCATGAACTTACATGAGCATTTTAAAAGGATTTGGTCCCGGGTTGCTGAGGGTAAAAGGCAATTGGGCAGAACACTACTTTAGCTGCCTGTGCTTTCTTTTAGGCACTAAGATGCATGCAAAATCTTCGGGGCGGCTTTTCCCCCCCTTTCTTTCTTTCCTTTTTTAATTAAAACTGTATGTCGAGTCTTTTCTCTTGCTGGGGGTGCAGTGCTAAGGGGGAAATCTGCCGAATTCGCATGCAAAGCTGAGCGTTCCCTTCGATTTTTCAGTTTAAAGTGGCATTTATTCTCCTTCGAGGCAAGTGGAGCGTCCAGCTTTTGTCAGGAAGGGCTTTTACTTACGTCTCTGTTTGTTTGGGTCTTCGGGGGGGGGGGGGGGGTGTTTTTTGCATGCACTCACGTTTTCTAGGCAGTCTTGGAGCTGTTTTAGAGGCTGGATCCAGGCAACCTTGCAAGTTGGCGTTCAGCGTGGGGCTTTTTGGGGAAGAGGGGAGGGTTGTCGTGTTTTCCTATTTGCTTTCGTGGTGCAAGTCCCCTTTTGCAGCTCAGATGCAAAGTTCTTTTTTGACTTTGATTCCTTTTTGCGTGTGTGGCGAGGACTGGAGTTAATAAAAAACTTATGCGGAACGTAATATCTAGTTCCTCTGATTCCAACCTTGCTCATGCTGTTTCTATACAGATAACAGATTTGCAGCTGAGCGTGGGGCTTTTTTACTTTTTGATTTCCCAGCCTCTCTAACCCTGCTCCAGCAGCCTGCTGCCTCCAGTCCAAGGCTGTTCCTTATTTAAGCAATAAATAAGCACCGAAAATCTCTGCATGTGCCTGCATAAAGCCCCGTGCAGTGGGAAAATGATTCCACCACGGTCCTTAAGACCCTGTGTAACCTCACCTCTGCTACCCTTAACAATAGGCGAACTGCTGGAAGATATCTTCCCCCCTCCTTGCATTAATAACCGGAGTTATTAAGCTGCTCCTATTTATCTGATCAGCTGTGAAGATGAGTCTGTGTTTTGCCTTTCCTTAGGATGTTTACCCTGCCTTCTGGTTCTTTTAAGGTGCTCCCAGAACAAGGAAGAAGAGATGCCCCTATTCGAAATTCCAGATCAGAGAGCTAGAGAGAGAATTTTTCTTCAATGTCTATATAAACAAAGAGAAAAGGCTCCAGTTGTCTAGGATGTTAAATCTCACTGACCGACAGGTTAAAATTTGGTTTCAGAACAGAAGAATGAAAGAAAAAAAACTAAGCAGAGACCGCCTGCAGTATTTCTCTGGAAATCCCTTGTTGTGAACATCTTTTGAAATCCCCTCTGCTGGTGAAGGGTCGGTGTGTCGAGGAAGGAACAGTTGCGAGCAGGGCTTTGCCCTTTGAGTCGACAAAGCAACCTCAAAGTTTAAGCCTTTTCGTTACTTATATGTTACTATGTCTGGGACAGCGCTGAGTAACAAAAGGAGTGAGATTTTCTGTCAGTTCCCGCTTCAAGGACTTGAATTCCATGAACATTTTATTTAACTTTTTTCCTTTTTTTTTCTTTCTTTTCTTTTTTTTTTTTAATATATTTTTTTTCCTTCCCCGAACAGGTTGGGATTCCCCCCCTTCTTTTTTTTAATTCTTATTTTTATTGTTATTATTATTATTTAGGCACCCTGTCCGTTTGAATAAATCGCAGTGCTGGGTGTTACTACCACGGTGGTTTCAATATGCAGCTGTGTTATCACAAGAGCGGCCAAAGTCTCCCTGTAGGATCAAATCACTTCATCTGGGTGAGTGAGTGTGCGTGTGTGAATCCACACAGAGACATGTGTGTCCTTCTATGTGTGTGTGTGTGTGTGTGTGCACATTCACACCCACCCCGCTCATCTCTGTTCTAAAGGAAGATCATTATTTCCACCTCCTCCGCCCACCCTTTTTATCTAAAAAGATATATATGCATATATATGTGAGAGTGTGTGCGTATATATCCATATATATATTCCCTGCAGTATCATTTCTACATTTGGCGTCCGTAGAGGGGGGGAAATCCAGGCGAAAATTTGCAATAACTGTCTCTGATATGGTTTGTAAATACGTTTTGTAGTGTTTTATTTGAATTCCCCCCCCACTTCTCCCCTCCGTAAATGGGAGACTAAGAACTAAGAGAGGAAAAAACCCTAAAAATCCTGAGAAAGAATAATAATTAAAAAAAACAAATATCTTTGTGTATGTAAAGTGAGTCCCCGGGACACTCTGTGAAATTCTGTGGCAAATAAAGACACTGCAAGCTGTTCTACATTATGATTTTATTTGACCATTTTATTAGAATCTCCCCTCTTAAAAGCCTCTTTGCGGTCATTGTGGTGTGGGTTTCTTCCATAGGAGTTTAAATACCTGAATGCATATCAGAAATATCGTCATCCATATTCATGGGACTCACTGCAATCTGCTCTAATAGGACTGGTATTAATATGAAACCTCCACCTTGGTGCACACGTTTGGTGTGGAGTTCATTGTGTTCATCAGCGAATTGAAATTTATAGGATTTTTCTTGGCCCAGTAATCCCGCTCTGGATTTGGCTCCAGATGTCTTTCGCTGTTTTCCGGTTGTAGTTAATCTCTTTTTTTTCGCGTTTTCCTGAGAACAATATATTAGTCTTCTTAAAAATCCCCAAAATCCCAACAATGAATGCAACTCTAATTACACCGAGAAACGAGCTGCGTTTCCGTGAGTCAAGGATACCTTCTACTTACAAAGCACAAATGCAAAGTCAAGTCCTTAAATTCCCGCTTCAGGAAAACAAGTTCAACTCCCAGGCGCGGGGCATAAAAGTGATTTTTTTTTGGTCCTTCTCCTCCCCACCCCTGTTTGCACAATGACTTTTTTCTCGCAGTGTCTGAAAGCAACACACCGATGTCGAGGACAAAGGAATCCCGAAGATGCCGTTGGTGACGTGGTGCATGTATTTGGTGTAAATACAACATTTCAGAGGGTTTTTTTTTACTATTATTAAGGGGAGGGGGTGTACGTTTGAGGTTTTCAAGCTGGATGCTCTTCTGCTTTCTGATATGGAGCGATGGGATTGTGCATATGGAAGGGGGGGGGCGGGTGGGACAAAGAGCTGGTGGTGGGGGAAAGAACCCCCCAGCAGCCAAAACCCAGCACATTATATTCCCATCCATCGAGCGTGTTCTTGTAAAATTCTCATCCTTGCTTTTAAATACAACCCTGTTGAATGAAAACCCCTTTGATGGTGTCTTCTGATTTTATTTGACAAAGGAAGGGGGAAGAAAATTATAAACCCACAAAAACGCTCTTCGTTTGCACCCATCCAACCCGCCTCCCCCCCCCCCCGTGCTCCCCCCGCGCAATTAAACCCAAACCAACTCCAAGCTTTCGTGATAGACTCGTGATTGCACCACGATATGATCTTGAAAGGATGTTCAGAGGCATGTTTCTCATTAAAAGAGTGGGAAAGGGGGGGAAAAGAGGGCTTGGAGGATGGCAGACGGCTTCTTTAGCTCCTTATATTTATTTATGCAAAGCCCGAGAACTGAAAGGGCGCTTGTCCCCGGCCTAAAATCTCACCTAAGCTTTATATTCAATAAACTAGGCGTAAAAAGGGATATTTTTTTTGGTGGGTTGCGAAGTGAACTAGCCGAGATTAAGGTAGGAGCCATCTTCCTGGCAGATGTAGCTGCACGCCGGGAGCGAGGAGGGGGCTTAGCCTCCACCACCCCCCAAAAAAAGGGGGGAAAAAAGCACCTTTATTTAATGAGTGTTTGCTAAACCTTCCCAAGGTTAGGAAAACTAAAGAGAGGTGCAATAAGGTGAATATCGGGAGGTCAGAAGCGGCAGTTAATGCTCCGTAACAGCAGCGGCTGTCCGGACAAAAGCGGCTAGTCTAGACATTGTAATAAAGACTGCAGCACTAAACAGCTTAATTTTTCTTAATTACCCCGTCTGGCTAAAGGAAAAGACTTCCGCAGTAAATAGTAAACAAATAAGGGAGTCTTGCCCAGGGAATTTATTTTTTCTACCTCTTCTCTCTCCCCCTCCTTCCCTTTCTCCCCCCCCCCATCCTTCCCAAGGCTCCAGTTCAACTGCAGCACAATGAAACTGTAGGCCTAGTTCAAAGTTTTCGCGAGCTAAAATGGAATGCCAGTTGTAAAATCCAAGTTTATAGACCATGTGGGAGTTTACAGCAGCATTAAGCATCAGTGCCATGTAGGAAAAGGGCTGTTAATGTTCTGGGGAGGGCGGGAGAGAAGGGGCTGGCGGAGCGGAGGGGTCACTGAAGATGCTCTGGGTACCACAATAGGAGAGAGTACAAGCAGAACGGGGTTAGGACATATGTATTTCCCTTTCCAGTGTGCTTGCACCTCTCTAGAGGGTGACAATATGCGGCAAGGCGATGGGAGGGTCCAGCGTCGGGTTTTTGAGGGCAAAAAGCCGAAAATTGCCACGGCGAGGGGTTTTCCAGGGCGGGCCTGGGGGTGCAGGGCTGGGAACGAGACCCACAGGGAGAAAAATGTGAATATATGATGTCTTTGAACTTCAATAAAGTCAAGTCCATCACCTTTAACCCTTTCGTAATAAAGCGGAATAGGAGAGGGTCTCTTGCTCCTCGGCCGCCCCGCCTCCAGGGAGCCGGGGGGGGTATGTGTGTGTAGAATTGGGGTGGGGGGACCCCACATTTTTGCCCCCGGAGAAAAAGAACCCCAAACACCTAGAACTCCAATTTTGAACCCCGCGTGGCGTTTATGATGCTTAATATTTAACTCAGCCGCGCAGCATTTAATGCGTTTCGAAGCAGATTTAACACACACGGCACACACTCTTTATTATTGTTATAAACCTTTTGATATCTTAACGCATGAAAAGTTTTTATAACTTTGTTTGGCGTAAAACTTTTACAAGTTTTTCCTCCTTTTTTTTTTTTTTTTTTTTGAATTCCCAGCACGCATTTTGGCTTTTCCATCAACTTTTATTCCTACCTCGGATGTCCATCACAATAAAGCCTCCCTCATAGGCTGGGAGCTCGCTCTGTGCTCTACGTTAATGACACCCAGACTAATTACAAAAGCCCTTTCCATGTGACGTACAAACACACCAACCCAACCTGTTTCCTATTGCTCCCTGGATTTCATATACAACATATTGGAAGCAGCTCTTGGTGACTTTGTTGTGAAATATTGCAGAGAGGGAAGAAGGCGAGGGGGTTGGCTTCTAATTGGCTTCTTGCAGGATAATACTGTTCACTTGAATTGGCTTCTATACAAAGCAAATTAATTTAACTTAAAAAATAGAATAAGAAAGAAAAAAAGAAAAGAAAAGAGGAAAGAAAATAAAGGAAAAAGGGAATGTGGGAAATGAAAAAAAAAAAAGAAAAAAAGAAAGGAAAAGGGAGGGAAGTAAAGAAAGACAAAAAATGAAAAAAAGAAAAGAAGAACAAAGAAAATAAATTAAAAAAAAAAGGAAAGAAAAGGATGAAAGAAAAAAGGGAATAAATTGGGGGAAAAAGGAAAAAAAAGAAAGAAGAAAAGAAAAGCCCGGTTGGGAAGGGGGGGTCTGTTAGCGCTGCAAATACTGGATGAAAGTGTCCACAGATGCTCGTTGGGTCGGACGAGACTGCGCAAACCACCGCACACTCACCCACTTGCACCCCCAGCACCCCACGACCCCACGCTGCCTCTTCCGAAGGTGCCAGGGCTGGAGCACGTCAACTTGACTGTGTGCTAAGGCGAAACCTCCTCGGTGGCGTGTAAATAAACAACTTCAGCTGAACAACTCAGCAAGAGCGACATAAAAAAGAGGGGAGAGAAAATAGCCAGGAGGGGAAATCCATCCTTTTGGCCAGTTCCACTTTTCCTCGCGGGTTTGACGTTGGTTTGCAGCTTGGCCAGCGCTGGGATTTCGCAAAAGCGAAGAAGAAAGTGGTTTTGGCAAGTGGACTCGACTCGACCATCAATTGAGCTAATCCTCGCTTGCGGATCCCAGGGTGAATTCATTTATTTGTGGACGAGGAACTTTTCGAGGAGCAAAGAGAGAGGCAGGGCCGGGTACAGGCAAGCAGGCAGCGACCCCCAGGTCCTGGAGCCCTCTCCCGGGGACCCTGGTGGCCTATAACTTTGGCGAAAGGCGATTAAATCGGTTCGGAAGCACCGCTCTGCCGAGGGGGGACCGGAGGCGAATTTGCTGCTGAAATATTGCAAAGCCACCGGCCGAAGGAGGGAGGGGAAGAGAGCTGGGGGGAGAGGGAGGAAACTTTGGGGAAGGAATTGGGGATTTGAGGCAATTGCGAATTGCCGTTTAGAACACCCAGCCCCCCTCAAGAAAAAGTTCAATACCCACTAAAACCAGACTCCCTCAATAAGAAGAGCAATAGGTAGACCTAAAAAATAAAGAGCTAAAAATTTAAATAGGCCTCAAAATATAAATAGACCTTAGAAAAAGGGAGCTTCCCATAAATGAACAGCCCACCCCCCAGCAAATAACCCCCCAAAATATATTGCTCCCGGAAAAGCGAGACTAGGGATGGGGGGAGAGCTCGAAGCTCTGCTGCCACTCTACTCTTCGGGAATATAGGAAAATATGACTTATATTATTTTGCCCCAAAATGGCGGCTTATTAAGGCCTGGCTTAGCTGCCTTTCCTAAAGTTGGGGAACCCGGGGATGCGCAGCACATGGGAGATGGAAGCACGTTTCTCTGCTTTTGATAACTTCTAAATTACAACATGAAACCACGAGAATGTGGTTTGCAACCTCATAAGGCTCTGCTTTTAGGTTTGTGGGGTGTTTTTTTTTTTTTTATCTGGAGTTGAGGAATTAGGCTGGAACATATTGCTGATGGGGCCCATAAAAAACTTTATTCATTTGGGGGGAAAAAAAGAAAGGGGTGGGGGGAAAGCCTTAATGTAAACATCACAATTGTTTATGTGCTACAAGTAGCAAAGTAAATTCGTTCGTTTTAATTGTTCAAAAGCGGCCTAATGCCTTCCTTTGAATTAAGTGATAGACGCTCAAGAAGAGCTGCAGTCCTCTGCTGTAAAGATGTGCTTGATATGAACCGTATGTGACTGGAGAAATGACGGTTAAAACCAAGCCAAAACTCCTCGGGGGTTGTGAAAAGCGTGTGGTTAAGAAAGAGGGAGACACTCGAGGTTTTATCTCGGGGTGAGGGCTCCAGGTATGGGAAAAATAGTTGCGAGAATGTAAAAAGGGGGAATTATAGTGTTTTTCTAAAGTAAAATCCCCTCCCTGCACATGTATTTCTCAATACTCTCCACCTCTAAGGCTGTCTGGGTTTAGAAGGTAGAAACCCTCAAATTTAAGCAAATATAGCAAATTGAGAAGGTCAGGCTTTAGCTCTGCGCTCTCCAGCTTATTTCTGTGTTGTAGGTGTGAAATTTGTAGGGTTTTTCCCCCCAAAAAATATCTCTTTTTTCTTTCGGAAGGAGAAACGTGAGCGCTGACCGCCTGCCCTCGCAGTGCTCTCCGTATTCTATTAAATTATAATGACAACAATAACGTTTATTTTTGAGGCGTTCAACAGAGCAGCGCTGCCGCTTCAAAGATGCCTGTTAAATTATCAGCGTTTGGACAAAGTTTGAAAGGAATCATTTTTCTATCGTCAGATGTGAAAAATTGGGATTCTTTGAGGTTTGCTCTTCACTTCCAGGGGCAGAGCCACATTTTAGCACGTCCTTTATTGTCTCCAATTTTTACCTTTCATCGTTACTCTTCGCCTCCTTCAACTTCACTCTATTTTTAATTTAAATGTTATAAAAGGAGCTCTCCAAAATCCGCATTACCATCACCCGCTCACTTCTGCAGCTTAAAAACCACATCAGCACTTCCCAGGCCAAGAAAAAAGTGAAACACGGCAACAAAACCCCCTCACCTTTAATTTTCCAAACGTGGAATAATCCAACATTTTCAGAGCTCCCACACGGATTTTCCCACCTCTGTGAGAAATAATTATGTCCTTCCCCCCCCAACACCCCCCCTTTTGTTCTTTTTCTTTCTTTCTTTTTGGAGGAGGGGCAATGTTTAAGTTTGTTAACGCGGTTGGAAAATTAAAGGAAACATTTCAGCACTGAATAAACTCCTCCGAAATCCCCGTGTCACGTCGTTGGGCTCTGTCACCCTGCCTGCGCTCGCTTTTATATAAATTACTCTTTCCAAATTTCGCCTTCATGATCAAAGGGGAAGGGAAAAGGGTCCAAACTCCATCCAGAACATGGGTGCTATGTTGGGGGTAGGAAAGCTTGAACGCAGTTTTCAATACCACCTCAAGGAACATAATATCATTCCATAATTCTTTGACTTAAGTTACTCAGAAAGAAGGAAGCAGGGTAAGAGGGATTGTAAAGTTTGATAGATTTCTTGTGGTGATAGTTTACAGTTTCTAAGCCAACATATAAAGGCGTGGGTTTTATTTTTGCATCGCTGTTATTGTACTCCAGTGTACTTTGTCATAAATCAGAATTATTTCCGCTACAACATGGGGCATAATACCGGGCAGAAATACAAATTTAAGGTAATCATTAAAGTGTTGCTACCAAATACTTCCTCGAAGCGAAAATGAATGTTTGTCATAAAAACGTAAGAAAAACTTGGTAAAAAATACAATGGGCATAAGAAACACTTTCTACACATAACTCACGGTTAAATAATTAGATTGAAAAGGAGACAGGTAAAATATTCCGGGGAAGCCTGAGAGATGCTTTGTCTTGGAAATCGTAGACATTTATATACTCCTCGGGGTGATGGGCAGAAGAGGGGATTTTCTGGCATCTTTTCTCCCTTCCCGTCCGCTCGTCCGTGCCTAGAGAGGCTTCCCTGGCACCACAGCGCCTGTTTGGGGGTGTTTGTGGGCAATTGCTACTTGTGTGGTGCTGGGGACGGTGGAGAGATACAGGGACACCCCTAGAACCGGGAAAGGAAAGGCAAAACTCCATTCGGGAGTGCGAGTCTCGTAGGTCAGTGGTTAAAACACCCTAAAGCGGCTCAAAAAGGCCGTGGTGAACCCACACGGGCAGCCCCACACATGAGACAGGGACGGCGTGTGCGTGGTTCCCCAAAAAGTGTGTAAAATTCCAAGTAGGTTATTAAAGTCCTTACCACGGGCAGGCTCTCTCCTTTTAAGTTTTAATAGCATTTGTTCGTATTTATTTTCTGTAATTAGAGCAAAGCATTTTTCCCAACGGGGGTTCCACTTAGGCTGATGAATTTTATTTCTCTTTCCATTAATGACCCATGTTTATCATACTTCTAATTATTTTTAACTTTAAACAATATTCTCTCTCCTGGAGACGCCTCTGTGCTGCTTCCTAACGTCAACTTTCTTTTCCATGGCCAAAAAAAAAACCCATCACGGTGAAGTTTCCGGATGTATCCAAGTCATATTTTGAGGAATAATCGCCTATTATATTTGCTCAACCCCCTTTGCTCCCGAAGATGCTGGTTATCAACTCGGAAATAGGCTTGAAACCCTTCAAACCTTCACATCGGTAGCTTGCGCTGACCAAAACTGGTAAACAAAATGCCTGTGATCGGTGTAAATCTTTATTTTATACTCGCAGGGTTTACACATTCATAAAAGATGAGGTTTCCACCACCTTTTTTTTCCCCTCCTCGCTCCAGCAACCTGGATGAGGAGCTTTGCTCGAGATGCTTTCGAGAGCGCCTGGTTCTGCAAAGAAGCGAGTTCCAATTATTTAATGTCACGTTTGAAGTGCTCCATGCAACTCCTTCATATCTCCTTCGACAAAAGCACCCACCAGAACACAGGGCGAAAAAAAGACCCCACCACCAAAAGATCAGGAAATCCTATTTAATCTTTGGGCAGACAATAAAGGAAACTATGAGGTCAATTTTTGGTGTCCCCAAAAACGCACATGTGTAACTATTTGACTGAACAGCATAAATTATTGGCCAGCCACATCAGCTGCAAAAATAGAGTAAAAGATGGGGGGAAAAGACGTAGAAGAGGGGGGAAAAATCAAACCGGGGGAAAAAAAAAAGCGCAATATAATACAAAATTGCACTGGTCTTTAATTTCATCACCTATAAATGAGAAAATATTGGCTCCCGTACTAAAGTTTTATTCTTTGCTTATAAATATTATGTGGAATTTTCGTTGGATATCATAAAACTGAACGATTTCTATCAAACTGTTTTAAAAAGACCTATGCAGATAACACAAATAGAGGCAATAAAGTCGCAAATAGCTTTCCAGGGGAACCAAATGGCGTCTGAAGCCTCGAACGCTTTTACTGTGCTGGGGAAGGGGGCACCCGAAATAGGATTATTCACTTTTAGGCTTTTTCGGCCTAAGATATTGAAACCTGTCCCACTTGATGCGGAGAGAAGCCCAGCAAGGCTCTTGAAAGTTAAGTCGAGGGGAATTTTACAGCCTTGCTTTTAAAAATCTTTGGGAAAACAGGTTTGCAGACGTGAGAATATTTAAGCAGGACTTTGCTCTAAACCGTTACAAATCACCCCAAACGGTCAAGTTCCACTTTCTCTCCTTCAATGTGCTTTTTTTTTCCCCACGATTTTTTCCTTTTTTTTTCCTCATTCTTTTTACTTTTTTTTTTCCTATTCTTATTTTTCCCGCTTATTTTTCTCCCCTCCTTCTTTTTGATTCCCCATTCTTTTCCTTCTTTTCCCTTACTCCCCCTTTTATTTTCCCCCTTTCCTCTCTTCTTCCCCCCCCTTCTTTTTTTTTTTTTTTTGTTTTTAATGAAAGGTGGCGTTTTCTTTTTGTTTCCCTTGAAAGTGACTCTGAACCCGTCTCTTTCTAATCGTAATGATCTTGAAATTCCGGGCAATCTGCCTTTTCATTTATTTATTCGCCATTGCCCTAATCCGCTGCTACATCTAAAATCAGAGTTCATCCACCAGCACTACAACGTGCTGGGGAAAATGACCCTAAAAACCCAACCCCTATACAGCTTAATTTCCACGGGATTTAGATAATAATGAAGAATATGAAGTTGGGAGGGAGGGCACGATAACCGCGAAGGTTTGAATTCCGTCGTACTTCAAGCCTCAGATCGTGCTTGCAGATTTCAGACTCCCAAGAAAACAACAACTTGAGCTGCCATCGCAGGGAACTGAGCCACGAAAGAGGAGAGAGAAAATATTGGAGAGAAAAGTAACTTTCCCCCATGAAATCACCCCACAAAAAAAAAGAAAAAAAAAAGAAAAAAAAAAAGAGAAATCAGATAAAACCCGACCAAATCGGGAGAGTTTCAGTCTATAAAGCCTCCTGCATGGTATGTACTGAGTCCCAGGTTAGATTTATTAATCCTCCCCCCCCGTAGTTATTTCCCGGAGAGAAAGAAGGAGTAGACAGGGAGACAGACAGACAGGAGGGGAGAAAACCCACCACACCACCGCTCTCGCAGTTTCCCAGCTGAAAGTCGCTCCCTGTTCACAAATTCGACCCCCTTTTTCCTCTCCAAGGGGAATTGTCTTTTTTCCCCCCCGCCCTGCACACCATCACATATGCCATTTTCGCCCAGAAACTTAAGACAGTTCGGGAATGAAAGTGGATAATTAAAAAAAGCTGTCCTTGCGGAGTCAGGGAGGGCGACGCTGCTTTGCTGAGAGGGGAAAAAAAAAAAGACGAGGAAACAAAAAGGAAAATAAAAGGAAATTAGGGTTCTTCTCCATTAGAAAACCTGCTTGGGAAATATCCAACCTGCTCTAAGGAGCTTCGGGGTTTCAGGGAAATGCCTGGCTGAAGGGTCTCTGAATTATCCCAGGGTTTGCCCCCTTTCTCTTCCCAGGTGTCTCAAAACAGCAAAAACAAAACGGCGTCGGGGCGCATCACCCCACCGCACCCCCTAAACCCCATCCAACCCCCCCATACGTACCCACCCCCCCCGAATAATTGTAATAAGCATCAAAATAACGCCAAGACGAAGCAGCGCAGCCGCCGGTTCAGCCCAGAGGAGCTCGCCCAGCCTCGCCGCGGAGGGGGAGGAAGGCGCAGCCGAGAGGAGGAAGGAGAAAGGAGGCGGGGGGGGGGGGGGGAAGAGACAAGAATTACAAATTTTAATCAGGTTTGGGGCGCAAAAAGAGAATTCTGAAGGGGAAAAGAGGGGAAAAAGGGTGGGGGGCGTTGAGATTTTTTTTTCCATTTAAAATTTACCAAATCCCAGTTTTAATTAAAAGAAAAAAAAAAACACCATTAAAAAATATTTAATTGCGGTTTTCCCCCTTTCCTTTGCCCCTTTCCACGCGTGGCTCCGTTGGTAAACAAACGGGCGGGAGGGGAGCGGGCCGCCGGGGCTCTGCCTTTGTTCAACGTGAAGGTCCCGGCCCGGTGCTGGCAGATGTCGCTGTTGCTCCACGGTGCCGCTCCCGGTCCCGCCAACTTGACCCCCGTGACGTCGTCCCCGTCTGAATCATCAAGGCCATTTTCAATCCTCATTGGCCTGGGCATCACGTGGGGGGGTGGAGGGGGGGAGAGCGATGCGTGGATAATTATGGTGCTTGATATTTTTTCCCCCTAAAAAAAAGATGTCAGCCCCTGGCTGGAGTATTCCTCCTTAAAAACCCTCTCTGAAAATGTCATGTCCCAACAATGTGACTTCCAACTCGTTTTTGATGGACTCGTTGGCCGGTACCTGTAGAGGGGAGAATTATTCCTCCAGCCAAGGGATGTACATGCAGCCTGGGAGCGATTTCAGCTGCGGAGTCATGAGGAACTGTGGAATTATCCCGTCTCTTTCCAAAAGGGACGAGGTGAATAGCGCTACCTTGTCTCTCAGCACCTATCCATCTTACCTTTCTCAGCTAGACACTTGGTGTGACCCCAAAAATACGTACAGGATCGAGCAACCTGTTGCAAGACAGCTCCCATCCTGCTCCTTCCCAACCAATGTCAAGGAAGAGAATGTTTGCTGTATGTATAACGCTGATAAAAGAGCAAAAAATGCCACAGAGGCAGCCCTCTACCCCAACCAAATGCCTGAGTCTTGCCTAAATGACCATGAAGTCCCCGTTCCTAGCTACTACCGAGCGAGCCAAGGTTACCCCTCCATGGAGAAGACGTCAAACTGCAGCAATCCAAATGAGTTTGAGGCAAGTTTTGAATCCAGGGCGAGCCTGAACCCAAGGAATGAGCATCTGGAACCAGCACCACCACCACCACCTCCTCCTCCTCCTCCGCCTCCCCCGGTGGCTAAAGTGAGTTTCCCCGAAAACACAAAAACAGATAATACTCAGAACACATCCACGAACGAAATTAAAACAGAAAAAAGCGCCCCAGCACCCAAAATAAGTCCTTCGGAAGCAGAGAAAGAGCTGAATAAAAACACTGACACCAGCACTGACAATTCTGACAATGAAGCTAAAGGTAAGGGAATCATTCATTACCAGTAGCTAATTTCAGCAATTAGTAACTATCCTTGGCTAATAAGAGCAAGAGTAATGCGAATATGCAGTAATGTGCTCTCTGCCCTGCCAACTTCTCCTCCAGAAATTGGCGCAATAATGTTCTGTATTGTTGATGTCGTTTGGCGGAAAAAATGCACTTCAGAGAAATGTTGCTTTTGTGGGTTTTTCACAAAAATCTGTGTGTCTTAGAGCTGAGAAAAGGGAGCAGAGAGCTATTTAAGAACTCGTCCTCGCGCTGTTTACATGGAAAAGAATTTACTGTGCGTGTATTTGTGCTAAAAAATGATGTGGTCCTTGCAATCCTCGCTGCAGAATGCGGTGAGGTGGCTTTGCTTTGAAACAGCAGAGACTTGGGGTTTGGTTGCTTGGGGTGGGGGGGTTCTTTGAGGGGTGGTGTTGTGTTTTTGAAGGCAGATAAAGCCTGTTCCCCCCCCCCATCTCGCTTTCTCCGCAAACGCTTTATTTCTGTGTGCTGAGCGGATTTGTCTTCTGTGGGGTTTGCTCGGTGTCAAAATGGGGTGAAAAAACCGAAAACGCGTAGAGTCTCATTTGCAGTTGCAACCATCTCAGGCTGGAGTTGTGCACAGCCTCATTCCATGGCTTGGAAGCTTCCTTGGGAGACTCAAAGAGGAAAAAGCTGCCTTTTATTTTCTTTTTTTTTTTTTTCCTGGCGGACTGAGGTTTTGTTTGCGAAGGCAAAAAAAAATGTTTCTGTGTGTTGAGCAGATGTTTTAAGTTTGGGAATTTCTGAAAAGAGGCTTTCATTCAGCACATTTTCTTTCCTCTGTGGAGCTGGCGTATGGCTTGAAATCTATTGCTACGTGAATATTCGGATTGGGTTCTGTCCTGATTTGAAGCGAGGTGGTTTCGGAGGCATCTATCGGGTCAATAAGCGGGGATCATGTGAAGGGAGGGATTGAATTTCCCTAAAAACTTGGTAGAAAATACGGCTCAGATCTAAGCAAAGGCTTGCATGCTCTGCCTGTGGTATGTGGATTAAAATATCCGCCGTGTGTCAAGATCTGGGCTATAATTAGGGCTCCAGCAGCAGCAGAGTGGATGTGGGGTGGGGTGGAGAGGGTGCATGCAAGGCTGCAGGCGTGGAGGTCCACGCAGAACCCCCACGCACACACGTCTCGGTGTTGTGGCACCAGCAAAACCTCTCCTCTGGCGTTTCCCCTCCTCCAAAATTGGCCTTTTTAAAAGCTGAACCGATAAATACTTATTATTTCCCATGCTGTTGAAATTTTTTATTCATACCCCCCCCCTTTTTTCTTTAACTACCATTCCGCATCCAACCATTCCGCATCCAAAGGGAAAAGATAATATCTGACAGCTGAGTTACAATTACGCACACCCAAGAAGAAAAAAAAGAAAGCAAAGTCAAGGTTATCAAAACCCCTGCAAACTTATCTGCACAAAGCGCCTTCAACCTCCACGCCAAGAAAGGTTTTGGTGGGAGTCAACCCGAAATAAAGATGATATCGGGTTGGGTTTGCAATTGAAGCGGAAAGAAAGAAAGGAAAAAAAATACAGATGGAGGCTTTGCTTCGCTTCGGATGTTAAATTCAAAAGGAGTGCGTGGAGAAAGACGTGGTTTCCCCGAGTTTTTTACTGTTTAAAAGGCATTTCGTGGTGGTTGTGGTGGTTTCAAATGGTCAGATTCAATCTGGGGTGGATTTGGTTTGCTTCTCTTTCTGTTGCTTCCTTTTAAAATCTGGTTTAGCTTCGGGTTTCGTTTATGTTGAACCTGGATTTTTATTCGGGCAGGAGGTCCAGACCTTTTCTCCTGTAACCGGAGAGGTTGGGGGGCGATTTGATTTCCAAGGGGATCTCCAGGGCTTGGTGGCATTCAAGGTTTTCGGCAAACGCGAGCGTTGGGTCCATGTCACAGCAGCACGTTTTGAAGGTGCCTTTGGCTAAATCAATTTGTTTCTTTGGATTTCCCGATCCGGCAGGAATGCGGTGCCGGGGAGGTTGCTACAATTGCAGGTTCCGCTTTGTTTTTCCTTCTAGTTTAGGGCGAAATGTTGGCTGCTGATGCCAGGATTTTCTCATGACCAAATTCAAAGCCCAAGTATTCCCTGTGTTTATTTATGTACGTGTGAAATACGTTTGCCTTTGCAAAGTGTATGTGTGCGTATCTATACGAGTGTGTAAAGTAAGAAGAGTGTCTATGGGATTACAATTACCTTCGAATTTACCTATACGTGCCTCCACAGCTCATAAAGACAAATCTATTTTGTACAACAAAAAATACACTTGACGGAAAGGCTGCTCCAGAACGAGCGAAAATCGAGTTCTTTCCCCCAAAATAACACGTCTTTATGCAAATACTTCAGCCTCTGCAGTTCATTTTCAAAGACCAGATAAATAATGTATTTTTTGGGGGGTGGCAAAGAGTGACTTGGGCAAACCCCGAGACCTGCAAAGGACTCGAAAGCCCCATCGTTGATTTCCCAAATTATTTTTAAGTAGTGATATTTTGAGCCCCTCCATCCAGCCTAGTGAAGCCAGAATAAATCCACACCCTGCTAGCCTCCAGCCCCCCACTTGGGGGGTGCGCGGAGCGGTGCGGTTTCCCCTCCCGCCCCACTCTGTCTGCATAGCTGAGAGGTGGAGGTGCGCGCTGCTACCACCGGTTTACTCCTAAGCTCAAACCACCCCCTTAAGCTGCTCCAAACCTGCTCTTTCCTCCCTAAAAACCCCCAGGGGAGCAAGTCATGCCGGCTCCTTTCTTTTTCTTTCTTTGCCCAGAGGCGAGCTGCCTTCTCATGTAAAAAATAAAAAAAACAATAAATAAAATTTTAAATACAGCTATTTCATTATTCCCCCCCCCCCCAAAAAAAAAAAAAGAAGCTGCTTTGCCAAATG